>NC_140934.1:53848019-53930519 GCF_014529385.1 Adiantum capillus-veneris | reverse complement strand
TAATACTGTGGCCCTAGGCCCAGTACCTCAGCAACCATCGCCAATTGGATATTGTTTTTGAAATGCTCACGACCCCAAAGAGTCACTCGCGTCACTCGGTCCTGATAGGTCCACCACTTAGTTTGGGAAACTGAGGTTCCTAACTGCGGAAATAAATGAAGTTCATAACGGAGTAAGGTTGCTCTCCGAGTAGATTTACTTGACAGATAAAGATGTGCAGTTGCTATGGAAAAAACTTGTTCTTGATTGTATGCCATAATTGATTTGATACGTCGGGTAAGCAGATTAGCTGAAGATGCTAAACTCCGAAAAGGTTACTCTGGACTTGGTTTTTGTAAGAATATCACCCATCTTTTATAGACCCACTGTTCTTTGACTCCTAGACCAGATTGTAAAGAAAATTGATTACCCTAAACTGGTTATACTCTCACCTTTATGATTGGTGCATATTTTACTCTAGTGATAGCTGAATGACTTAAAGCTTACTATAGGGTTGGGAAGTAGGTGTAAAATTGCTATTTATGATCATCTGAGGCTTAATACAAACTCGTAACTAATTTACGGACCAGGTATCGACTATGGAATAGCTTGTTATCCATTACAATTAGGTATGTGGTGTACAATATGAGCTGTCTGTGCATTTAACTTTATACTATCTGTTCATTGTTCAAAAAATGCTATGTAGCATAGTTTGTTTCACCAAGTGTGCAATATAGCTGAAGTTGCTCCAGAAAATTGACTCTGGACTCGGTTTTTTAAAAAAATATCACTTTCTCTTTTATAAAACCCACTTTACGACTCCGAGACCAATATGGAAATTTAAAAAAAAACTACCCAATGGTGGTAAATCTCTCACCTTTTAGCATGACATGAGCTTATTATATGGTTCGGGGAATTATATGTGAACACATTCTAGGCTTTTGCAATAACTCCGACTGGGTGTATACTATGGGAATGCTTAGTTATTTGGGGCCATGAGGTGGCGGACTATATTGCATGTCCTTGCATGTGACTTTATGTTATCTTTACCTTTTTTAGGGTAAATTAGAAATGCTCTGTGGTTGGCTTTTATTCCCTGCATTAAGTGATTGTGCCTCCTGCTGCACGCTACCGCCTGTATTGTGGGGTGTATCTGCAGCCGATTAAGGTAAGCAGAATTAGCGCGTAATGGGCCTGAATTTGCTGGATCTCTTGCTGGGTGTAATCCCTAAGGATTTGCTCTCATATAGCGACCTCGTTTGTAGGGGCTGGTACTATTGTTGGTCGTGTCTTCTGCAGATGGCATCAACTTGTATAAATAACTCACAAGGTGAGTACTCATACTCACTTAGCAGCGTTTTTTCCGTTTTCACCTCTCTGTGTGTGTGAGTTCATTACTGTGTGAGTGAATATCTGTTGAAGCTGTGGGCTCAACATGCCGAAAAAATCGGAGAAAACGATTGTGGAGGTTTCCTCGGCTCCTAATCTACATGTTAAACATAAATCTGTTCTGCTCTTTGGACTGTTGAAAGATTGTATAGCCGGATGAGCTGACTGTAGCGTATTTCTTTGGTAAATTGAAATTTTGGAAATTTGCTCAAAACTGTCCTTTTTTGAAAAAAAGAACCTGGCCCTGTAAATCAGTTTCGTTCTTGTTTATGATATGTATCTCATATTGCTATGAAGCATTGGGAATTTTACTATTGGTTTACTTAATAAACAGATGGGAAGTAGTGATTCGCTAATAAATTTCCGTGAAATAAGGGGAGTGGCGAATATTGACTGGGTTCTGAAAACAGTTTTTTAGCTGGGATTACGCCCAGATTTTGATGGTATGCTAATGGATGACTGTACTAATTACTAGGGTATGATGTCTAAATGGAAATTGGGATCTCTATGAGTTTTGTTTACTTCTCAAAAGAAGGTTAGCACTGTTGTAGTGTGTACGTCAGGGCTCTGAATGAATGCTGGAATTTCATAAAATAAGTTAAACTTAAAAATAAACTAAAAACAGTGAGCATGATATTTTGGGTACCTTGGTGAGTTAAAAAACAAATTGAAATATAGTACTCTAGATAATGGTACTGATCTTGGATTGATTTTTTTTAGAGCAGACATTGAATCTATTGATTTAAACTAAAAGATAGTCTGGAATTACTGAATACTTCTGGTGTATTGCCCTACTTTTGGATATTTTGAAGTAAATGAATGGCAACATATACAGGAAAGTGGTAGATAGATGGTTTCAAATGTATCTTGACTTTTTTACCATAGTACTTCACTAACGGGGATTATTAGTGAACGTTTCCTATTACTGTTCACCTAGTCAGCATACACACTGATTTTTACTAGCCATTGTTAGTTGGAACGTTGAATTTTCAATAATATTTGCTGGCCATTGACTGCTGGTTTTTTATTTTTTCTCTCAAGTGGATATTAACTAGTCTTTTTCTAAACAACTTGCGGTATATAACACAAAAGGCTTCTTGTAGGTTGGTTTTTTTTTAAAAAAAGGGGGTGCTTGATATGATGAGGTTGTCATAAAATTTCCCTTTATCTGAGCCTGGCCGGAGACTTTTGAGATATTTCTCGGACGATGTCTGAGCTGGCTCTTTGTGACTGAGTCGTCCAGTGTACTGTGATATACAATTGTTAGCTGACATGTGGCAACAGTATGTTTGACATGACATAATAGCAAGGGTATTTGTTGAATAAGGTTATGTATTTATCTAAGATAGGGGTATCTCAGGAATGTAAAGAGGTAAATCCTGCGTTGTTTTTGGGTGTTATCCCAGCTTGGGTATAAAACGGGTTCCAAATATAGAATCAGTTCCAAGAGTTGTGTATATACAAGGAAGTGGTAAGATTAGGTCTGGCTTAAGATTGCTTGTACATAAATCAATAGATTATAAAGTCGCTCCTATTTGGTTAAGAATGAAGTTCTGGTTAAAATTTTGATATTTTCCTTAACTCCTTAAATCTTAAGGATTGGTTAAGAAAGCTTTGTATAAAAAACAGTAGAATTAGATTTATGGCTGCCCTATGGGGTTGATCACTTTCCGTATCAGATTGGCAGAAAAGCCAAGAAACTTCGTTTTTTCAAAAAAGAAACTTTTTTAATCTAAAAGAACAAATTACAAGTTAAGAACTATGTTTTTTTTATGGTGACATGGATAACAACTGGGATGCCCAACATCACTTGCGTACAACCACGTGCTAATGAATTGTTTCTTGTGGCTATGGGTGTAGGTGAGGGCTACCTTCCTTGATTAAAACGTTCTGTTCTTAACAAATGGTGGATCTCTTATTGTGAAGAAAAATTTCCCAGACTTTGGGTTTGCGGATTCCTGAGCTATATTCTGTTATCTTCATTACCTTGTACAAAATTTATTTTCAACTGCAAATAGATTATTGTACAAATCCATTGTACTTTTCTAGAATTGTTGGTCTGTGAACATTTAGTGTTCGTTTGCGTATATATATATATATTTAGAACTGCTACACACACACACACACACACACACACACACACACACACACACACACACACACACACACACACACACACACACACACACACACACACACACACACACAGAAGTTGTCAGGTGCACAATTTTCGCTATATAATCTACCCGTTGTCAAAAAAGGCTAGATTTGCATAGTCTATGGGGTCTCTCTCTCTCTCTCTCTCTCTCTCTCTCTCTCTCTCTCATACACACACACACACACACACACGCACACACGCACACACACGCACACACACGCACACACACAAGTTGTCAAGCAGACGATTTTGACTATTGCGGGTCATTGGAAAGGAATGGAGAGTAGAATCCAAACTACTTCATGCAATTTTTGAAGTCTCTTTAATGCATTTATGGCAAGGACGACCAAGTAGGGACTCAACAACTCAATTTCAATGTTAATTCAACAGGCTATGAAAATCAACCAAGAGGCAACACCTGGGGGACCTTCTCCTTCCTCTAAATTTTCAAGCTCCATTATTATGGACTATTAAATAATAGAGAAAAGCTATTGTGTACTAGGTGTAGATAATGGACTATTGGGCAATAGAGAAAAACTATTGAATAATAATAAAGAATATAGATAATGGACTATTGAATAATAGAGAAAAACAATTGTGTACCAAAGTGATTGAAAATAACTTAGATATAGTGTAATCCCACCTACAAATTTTCTCAACTATATCTAATGCATCTTGGAGACCCCAACCACGTGACATATGGAAAGGGTGTGGGGGGACGGTGGGGGTGGGGGTGGGGGGCAGGGGATTGGGGGAGATCAATGCAAAGAAAGAAAGAGAGTGGATTGGGGGAGACCAAGGCAAAGAAAGAAAGAGAGTGGATTGGATGCCAATAAAAGGGTCTCTCTCTCTCTCTCTCTCTCTCTCTCTCTCTCTCTCTCTCTCTCCATAGGAGGGGCCACACATTCGTAAGATCTAATTTGATGGTTAGGACACCCACCACAATTGGAGGTAAAAACCTAGGTTTAGTATAATTACACCTAGAAATTTTGAGATTTACACCTTATTTTACTAAAAAAAATATTTTTAGCAGCACTCACTTAAGAAAGTGAGTTGTAATGAATTAGAAACATAAAAAATGCAACATCTCCATGCTCCAAAAGAGCCGTGGATACAAAAAGAATAAAACTTTTTTGTTCTAAGCACACAAATTCCGTGCAAGTCAAAGCAAACGTTCTTATGAGCGCATAAGGTCGTCAAGTCGCACTCAAACCCATGAACCGGGCCACAGAGGTCGAGCACTGAACCTTAAATTTAAAATTGAAGGTGGGAACATCTCCAAAGTTCAAAGAAACTTTAAAGTTTAGAGAACCTAAATTAAAATTTAAAGACTCTACAAACTGCATAGAAGTTTAGTGCAAAAACCTTTGAATTTAGTAAATATGCCTCTATTTTTTTTGTGTGAAAAAAGCATAGTGTAGATGAATGCTCGAAAAGTCCTAGGTTTAGTATAATCACTCCTACAAATTTTTGAAATTTGTCTCTAAAAATTCTAGATTTGAAGATGAGAAAACCTACAAAGTATAGAGAAATTGAGTGTAAAAGCGATAAAAAATAATAAATTTGTCCGTCAAATTTCTCGTGGATTGTTTTTTAAGTTATGGGGAGAAAGCACTCTCCCTCATCTTGATTTAGTATAACTCCCTTACAAAGTTTTAAGATTTGCTTTAAAAATTCTAATTTTTCCTTTAAGAGCTCCAAAAAACCTAAGTTTAGTGCAATCCCACCTATGAATTTTGAGATTTAAGCTCAAAGAAAAATAGTGTAAAAAACTTCAAAAATAGGCGAGAGTTGCCGGAGTTGCCTCTCGTCGTTCGCCTTTGCCGTTTGTTGAGGTCTAGTCTCCAAGTACTAGCAAAAGTCTGGTAAGAATCTGGCAACACATCAAGGACTATCTGCACAAGGGAATTGTCAAAAATGACTTCCCCTGCAAAAATAAGGTTCTCGTTTATATTCTTGATACCAGCAAGGAAATTTTTCATTTCATCTTCCTCATGCAAAATGTTTGACTTTAGCTCTTTATGCAACAATGCAATTTTTAATTGCATTGCAACTTGCATAAAGACCAGCCAGAATATCCCAATCTTGATTTGCAAATTTAACTGAATGAATGTGGGAGTAATAGCGTGCTTCACATATAACGCAATAAATGCATGAGCATGCACATCTCTAACATCCCAACAAGCTTGCTCAACTGTAGGCAAAAAAATCTGGCAGCAACAACAACCCTACCACTAAAACCTACAACATCATCAACATCGCCTCCATCCTCAAAACCAAAATGTACATCAATGCCGTGCACAACATTCAGATTCCCTTTTCATCATGTAAGCCCGCATTGGGTAATTTTCCCCATCCAATTTATCCTTAACAACAAACGTATTGAAGACATATGTGTTGTTGTTAGCTATCACGAATGCCTACACCTAATGTGAAAGCTACTTGAAAAGAGGAGAATCAAAGTGAGACCAACACATGCTATGTAGCATAACCTGTAAAAAACTGTAAGAGTGTTGTTATGCAGAAAATGACACTGAAAAAAATTCTACACAAAACGAAAAAATTACTTGTGTACTATTGCTTGTGGTGGAAACAGAGGCCAAAATGAGCCCAAATGGAAAATTTGAGAAGACCCACCTATACGAGATATCCCAATGTATTTATCGACCTACTGATGCTCAACAAAGCTCACTGAAACATAAGAAAATGAGCAGGCATTGTTGGCAATGCTGATGACTAAGCTCGAGAGGATGCTATCAAAGTCAACGTTACAGAAGTGTAGAGACCAAGGAGAGTGAGCACAAGAACGAGAGAGAGAGAGAGAGAGAGAGAGAGAGAGAGAGAGAGAGAGATCCTCTTGAACCAATCAAATTTGGCAATGAATAAGTGAGTGTGTATACAATAGAAGCAAATGGTTTCTTGTATAACAACCTCAGTAAATTGCCCTACCCAAACTTTGACAAATAAGTAAAATAAATACCTAAAAGACAAACTAAATAATGGGATCACATAGGGCAATTCACTTGAGATGCCAAAACTCCAACACACTCTCTGTAGCTCATAGTTAGCATCAATAGTGAGACCAAGTCAATAAAGAATCTACCATGGACACCCCAGAAAGTGACCACCAGTTGGATAAACCTCGGTGTTGCTCCCCTCAACTTTGTAGCTGAGAATAATGCCATCTTGAGCATCATTGCCTTTGTAGAAAATTTGAAATGTAGACCACACTACGTCCAATAATCCCCGTTTGTGAAATGTTAACACATCACATGTCCAAAATATAAAACTTTTTGATAATGAACTGTGGAACACGTCATGTCCATGATCCAACCAACAACAATGAATTGGTGTGCCCATCTGTAGTGTTTTGGATGTTTGGTTGGTTCCCTACCAGATGCATGTGCATTGAACTCTGACCTGCGGGTCCAAACATCGATAACTTGAACTCCAACACAAGGGGCGAAATTAGCTATAGGGAGCTCTCCTTGCCCCTCTCTGCCACTCACAAGCCTCTCTTTGGTTGAAGCTAGTGGTGACACTGATCTCCATGTGACTAGAAGGCGGGAGTCCATGCCAGTGTGGTCATCACCACACCAAAAACATCTTTGTTGTCCTTCCCTGAGTCACTATCACTACTTTTCTCCTGTTGCTTGTTTTTATCCTTGTCCTTTGTAGAATCTTTGTATTTGCCTTTAGATGAGGCAACGAGGGGAGGGAGGGGAGGTTGGGCTGTCAGTCCGTGTTTCAAAAGTCTAGAACATGGGGGGAGAGGGGAGAAATTGGATGGCGTTTCAAAATTCCATCTGTGGTGAGTGGGTCGCGTGCTACCTTTTAGTTGCAGGAACTTCCAATACAATGTTTTGAAACACACGCAGGAAGGTTTGGCTACTAGAAATGCTACCAAGCACTAGTGTTTCAAACCACTTTCAACAGAGGAAAAAAACGACACCGTTGTAGGCTTCATTTTAAAACGCAAGGAAGAGTTAGTGAAGCGACAAAGGGATATGGGGAGAGGAACACTGGTGACAAAGGTTCTGGTGCTCTTCTCAAGGGGATGCTCCTCCATGCCAAGGGCTTCAAGCACAAGCTACACCAAGTGCTTTGATACTATGTCAAAGTTGACAATGCAAAAGCATAGAGACAAAAGAGAGTGAGCACGAGAGAGAGAGAGAGAGAGAGAGAGAGAGAGAGAGAGAGAGAGAGAGAGAGAGAGAGAGAGAGAGAGAGAGAGAGAGTGGGACGTGTGTCTAACCTCACTATCCTATCTTATTGTAGTTTTAGCGAGAACCACAATTAAATTGTCAATTTATGGGACGAAGCTGACTCGACTAGTGCATAGAGGCTACAAGAGGTTGTCAATCTCTCGGAAAACAACTAACAACTCGCATCTAACTCAAGCTACACTCAAGTGACTGAAATCACCAAAAGCCAATCGCTCATCGGTAAACAAATCACATCTGTTACAGCATCAAATGACATCCAAACGTAATGAAACTTCTAGGACAAGTTTATAAGACCAAGCACACATTCTCATGGTCTCAAATGCCACTTTAGGTCAAGTGCCAAAATCGCGATTATTAACAACAGTGGATTTTTGACCTAGTCATTTTCGACCCAAAATGCACCTTAATGCTTAGCAATGATGCCCCAATATCCTATCTATACTTAGTTTTTGATTTTGAAGTGTAAATTCCTACTTATGATGAAATTAGGTCGCGGGTCGGTGACACCAAAAGCTACGAAGTACTGTGATGTGTTTACGTCAATGCGTAGAGCTCTTACCTGCGGTTGCAATGCAACAGACGCGACTGCAATGTGACAACCGGGGAGGGAGTAGGAAGCGCGAGAAGGAGAGAAGTGAGCGCTGTTAGCTCACGCTGTGTATTTCATTATCCAAAAACTTAATAATAACTTACAAAAATTGGCTTTTATATCTTAGCCAAGGTTTTTGGTGGTCAAAACTAATAATATGGGAGTTCTATTAAAGATGGGTACTGACAGGTTGATACAATCTAGAAGCTTGTAGCCCCGGCTCATCAATTACAAGGTTTATCCAAAAAATAGGAGTTACAATGTTCTCGATTTATAAAAAATAATAAGTGTTTTTACAATGAGAACTCTGAAAAATGGTATCCAGGTAAGCCTGCTGCTAACATTCCCCCCCCCCCCCCTCGCCTGTGTCGTCCCTTGACACAACTTTATGGGCTGAAGTAGTCTTCGGGCTAACGGTTGGCGAGGCGGTCTTTAAGCGCATTTAGTGCCTTTTGGTATCTGATCTTCCTCTCTTTATCTGGTACTTGCAAGAACTGCATAGTGACTCTATTTTTCAGCTCCACTGCTGAGTAGCCTACAAACCGTGATGTCAGGTTGCTAATCTCACTGGCCCAAATATTTTCGTTCGCCAAGTGAGGAACCCTGTGTAGAATGCTTCCTCAAATGGCATCATATTGCGAGAAGGTAAAAACATACATCTAACGTAGAAGCCGTAGAGGACTTCTTCGGAAGGTTGCCCACTGAGATCATAACACAACACTTTGTTACCCTCGAGGAATGACATCCAAGGGGTGATTGCTTGCTCGGACTCATGAAACACCTCGATGGAGGTAAGCAGCATTTGGCAGATTTTGTATAACATTGCACATGAAAAATCTGGTAGGCTTTTAAAGAATGACATGACACCCTTTAGGGTTTTCACCATGTATTCTTTAGTCGGTGGTCCGTTTTCTGGAGTAGGCAATCTGGGGTAATTCAACCAAGTTGGCCGCTTCTTTGTTAGTGCCTCATGTGCTATCCAGGTCCTTACTCTTGGTACAGGACAAAAAGTAGGTTCCTTTTGCAGGGCTGCATGTGCTCTTGTGAACATAATCAAATACCTTGGATTCTTGTTCAACCAGCTCAGCCTCCACTTTGGATGGTCTTGATCTGCACCCTCGACTTGCATGTCTGTGTAAAGTGAAGTCGCGGAGCGGAGCGTGGGTCGACTCTCTCTCTCTCTCACACACACACACACAGTGAGCTTACACAGTACACAGTACCCAGAGATCTGTTAGAAGGGTTATCTCCCAAATCCTTAGTATTCACAAAGAATATGTTAGTATATACAAAGAGTTAGAGGTAAGTGAGTTAGGCGGGCGGCCGGCCATATCCGCATAAGAGGCCACTTGGGCTTTAATCCCAACAACCTCCCACTTAAAGTCCAATGTGGCACTTTAAGTAACTGTAAATCTATGAACATAAATGTACAAAGATTTACATGGCTGCCATCTATCCAATGCCCAATAACTCACGACAATGCACAAAGCCCTCTCCTGGAAGTCCCTTTGTGAGTAGATCAGCAGGATTGTCCTTGGTGTGGATCTTCAGCAGTTGTATCTGCTTGTCTTCAAGTACTTCCCTAATGAAGTGATACTTCACATCAATATGCTTAGTCTTCGAATGGAACACTGGATTCTTTGCCAATTGTATAGCACTTTGACTATCACAATATAACTCTGGCATATCTGCATTGATTCCCAAGTCTGCAACCAATCTACCAAGCCAAATAGCTTCTTTGCATGCCTCATTTGCTGCAACATACTCAGCTTCTGTAGTAGACTGCGTAACACAATCTTGTAATCGAGATCGCCATGATATGGCACCTCCAGCCAATGTAAAGACATAGCCTGATGTAGATCTCCTTTTATCCAAGTCTCCTGCATAATCTGAGTCAGTGTATCCTCTGACACTCAAATCCTGACTACCATAGCATATGCGCATACTCTTTGTATGTTTTAAGTATCTCATGATACCTTTCACTGCCTCCCAATGTTTCTTGCCGGGATTTGACATATATCTGCTAACCACTCCCACTGCAAATGCAATATCCGAACGTGTAGCAATCATTGCATACATCAAACTACCCACTGCAGACGCATATGGAATCTTATCCATTTCAGCCTTTTCTTCCTCAGACACAGGACAATCTTGTTTGCTAAGTTTCACATATGGTGGCAATGGAACACTCAATGCCTTTCCCTTCTCCATATTGAAACGTTGCAAAACCTTGTCAATATACTCTGTTTGAGATAACCAAATCAACTTCTTTGATCTGTCTCTCTCAATGCGCATACCAAGTATATGACTTGCCTCACCCATGTCTTTCATGTCAAACGATTTTTCCATCTTTGACTTCAAAGCTGAAATTTCTTCCAAGTGTTTGCCGGCAATCAACATGTCATCCACATACAAAATAAGGATCAGCCAACTGCCATCCTTAGCCTTCTTTGTATATAGACAGTGATCGAACTCACTACGTTTGTAGCCTTGAGAAAGCATAAACTGGTGGAACTTATGGTACCATGCCCTCGGTGATTGTTTTAAGCCATAAAGACTCTTTAACAACTGGCATACCAAATGTTCCATGCCTTTCTCAACAAACCCTTCTGGCTGCTGCATGTAAATTTCCACATCTAAATCACCATGCAAGAACGCTGTCTTGACATCCATTTGGTGCAACACCAAATCCAATATAGCAACCAATGCAAGAAAGCATCTCAATGTAGTCATCTTGACCACTGGAGAGAAGACTTCATCAAAGTCAATGCCTTGTTCTTGCTTAAAGCCCTTGGCAACAAGCCTTGCTTTGTACTTTGGCTGACTATCATGAGCGGTGATCTTATACCTGTAAACCCATTTACAAGGTAGAGCCTTTTTGCCCTGTGGTAATTTAACCAACTTCCATGTCTGGTTTTTATGCAGAGCTGTCATCTCTGACTGCATGGCCAACTGCCATTTTTTCGAGTCAACCACTTGTAATGCTTCCTTGTAACAAGATGGTTCTCCGCAATCTGTGAGCATGACATAATTTAGAGATGGCACATAACGATCAGGTGGTTTGGAGACACGCTCAGAACGTCTCACCACAACTGATTCTGCCTCTCTAGCCACTATAGGCTGTTCCTGAGCCTGACCATGCTGTCTTGATGTGCTAGCACTAGGTCCATCTTCCCTGAAGACAACTCTTCTGATCTCCTCTGTCTTCTCTGGCTTAGCGTGAAACTTGGCTTCATTGAAATGCACATCATTGCTACGAATAAGCTTTCTGGACTCAGGATCCCAAAGCCGGTAACCCATCTCGCCCGATTCTCCGTAGCCAAGAAATATACACTTCTTGCTCTTTGGTTCTAACTTATTTCTGAACTCCTTAGGAATATGGCTATAAGCTTCACAACCAAAGACTCTGAGATGCTTATACGAAGGTGCCTTGCCTGTCCATAGCATCTCGGCCACTGCACTCTTATCCAGAACCCTACTAGGAGACCTGTTGATCAAATGGACTGCTGTAGCCACTGCTTCCGCCCAAAATCCATCAGGCAACTCAGCATTTGACAACATGCTTCTGACCTTCTCTTGTATGGTCCTATTCATACGTTCTGCAACCCCATTCTGTGAAGGATTATATGGTGCAGTAAGTTCCCGCTTAATCCCTTTTTCTTGACAAAAGTCTTGAAAAGCTTTGGAAACGTACTCTCCACCATTGTCAGTTCTCAAGCACTTCAGCTTCTGACCACTCTGATTCTCCACCAGCTGCAAGAATGTCTTAAAGACCTTGAGCACCTCATCCTTGTGCTTCAAGAAGTAAACCCATACTTTGCGAGAATAGTCATCTATGAATGTACAAAAGTACGCTGCTCCCCCTAGTGACAAACTAGGCATTGGTCCGCATAGGTCACTGTGTACAAGAGCTAACCGTTCGTCCCTACGATTCCTCTTTGATCTGTGCGGTTCCTGTGTTTGCTTACCATAAACACAATGCTCACAAAACTCGAAATCTTGAAATGAAAAGCCAGGCAAATAACCATAATGAGAAAGTATTTCCATTCCTCTTTTTGACATATGTCCCAACCTACGATGCCACAGTGACACACTTGGCTGCTCAATCACATTAATTACATGGTTTTTAACCTCTGAAACATGTAAAGTGTACAGAGTTCCTGACTTGCTGCCATGTGCTACAGTCATCGAACCTTTGGAGATCTTCCAAGCGTTGTTCCCAAAAACTGTCACATAACCCGCATCATCCAACTTCCCTGTACTAATCAAGCTCTTTCGGATTGCTGGAACATGTCTGACATTCTTGAGCCATAAAGAAGAGCCATTCTGAAACTTCAACTGCACATCTCCCACTCCAAGTATGTCACAAACCTGCTCATTGCCAAGTCTGACATAGTCTTTAGTAGCCACATATGATGTAAACCACTCTTTGTGCGGAGAAACATGTAAAGATGCCCCTGAGTCGATAATCCAATCACTCATAGCATGTCCATCCTCTGCAGTCAAGAAAACAGAATCAAGATTGCTTGTAAGGAAGATGTCACCACCTGCTATACCAGAATCACTGTCTGAACCAGATCCTGTGACATTCACCTCTTCAATCTTCACTGAACTCTTCTTTTCATCTTGCTCAGAACTCTTTGTTTTGCCTTTTTCTTGTTTCCACTTCGTACAGTCTCGCTTCATGTGACCCTTCTTGCCACAATGGTAGCATTCTATGTCATCCTTTGACTTCGAATCACGAGACTTACTTCGGTTTTGTGCCTTCTTACCCTTCTTCTCTTTAAACTGTTGTCTCCCTCGAACGACCAAAGCGCTATTGCCTTTGCCTTTGTCAATGTTCTTCCTGTTCACTTCCTCTGTGAGCAAGCTACCTTCTACATTGGCACTTGTAAGACCTTCTGGCGCGACAGAATTACTTAACGCTGTACGAAAAGTATCCCAACTGTCTGGCAAAGTGATTAAGAGAAACATAGCCTTCACTGAATCTGGAAAGACTATCTCCTGTGCTGTTAACTGGCTGAAAATTGAGTGAAATTCATTCAGATGATTTGACATGGCTGTCCCTTCCTTCATCTTCAAATCCACCAATTTCTTGAGCCAGTAAATCTGAGAAGCAGCACTTTGTTTCTCGTACATACCACATAGCTTTTGCCATACGCCATACGCTGTAGTCTCTTCTGCTACGTTGAAGTAAACATTTTCTGCCAGTGTCAGCATGATTGTGGAACAAGCTAACTCGTCAAGCTCTTCCCACTCATCTTCAGCCATAAATTCTGGTCTCTCCCCTTTGAGCTTCAGTGGCTTCACTTGTTTTTTCTGCACCAAAACCTGCCAAATCTGCTTCTTCCAGAATGGAAAGTTTGTGCCATCCAGCTTCTTTATGTTGTAAAGAGTCTCACTTTGAGAAGATGCCATATCTGCCAAACTATTTACTCCTGAGAAAAATCCAGCAGAGTTTCCCCTGTAAACTGGCCTCTGTACACAGTAAACAAGCTATAATCAACAAGCTGAACACCTCTCCTCAGGAACTGTCAGTATTTTTGAAAATTTTTGACAGAGTCTCCCCTGTAAACTGAGCTCTGGGAACCAAAAGATAGCTCAAAAAACAATCATAAATAGCTGACCAGTGACAAATCCTATAAGCATACACTGTCTCCTCTCTGGGCGATGACAGAACCTGTATCTGTCTCAAGACTGAACTCTGAACAATGCCTCAACGGCCTGACGCATAAGATGCAATCCAGTGTCTACACAAAGTCATGCATCCTAAGGGATAAAAGTCGCCGAAGAGGATGCGTGTAGAGGGGAACTCCAGCAACCTAATCCACCTCACACTGGGTAACCCAGCCCCCAGTGCTTGGCTTCAAAAAACCTCACACACGACCCTCTCAGATGGCTCAGCAAACTGCCCAGAACTAGCATACATCCTATAATAGACCAATCACTGTCCTATGACCGCTGCGGCGGTCTGTCTGCTAGCGTGACTCACAACTAGCAGACCCACAATCACAGTACATCAATCTGCAATACATGCCAGTGGTGTCAAGCCGTCGTATGGCCACACCTCCCCTGGAACCTGGCAAGCACAAGAAGTAGCAATGCAGACTGCAATATATATATCTGATGATATATATGTGTACCTGGTCTATAGATGATGCTCTGAAGACGAATAAGTGATGTATGTCGATGTCGATATTGATGTCGACCACCTCCTGCTTGCCAATCTACACAAGACGGATTTCTTTGCGGCTGAAATCTATCTTCTGCTGTAGTGCTGAGAACGAAATTCTGAGGGCATAAACGGCTTCGAAAGGGGGGTAAAACCCCAGGTCGCCTGCTGGAAACGCTCCCGGAACGCCGAGTGTGAATTTTCGAACTCCGGATCCAGAATCTGCCGGAAAAGTGCGCACGCGCGCGATTGCGCAAATCCGCACTGAACCAAGGCTCTGATACCAATTGAAGTCGCGGAGCGGAGCGTGGGTCGACTCTCTCTCTCTCTCTCTCACACACACACAGTGAGCTTACACAGTACACAGTACGCAGAGATCTGTTAGAAGGGTTATCTCCCAAATCCTTAGTATTCACAAAGAATATGTTAGTATATACAAAGAGTTAGAGGTAAGTGAGTTAGGCGGGCGGCCGGCCATATCCGCATAAGAGGCCACTTGGGCTTTAATCCCAACATAAAGCCTTTCTTTCACTTGTAGCAACTCCACTTTAATCAGAGGATAGGGCAGGGATTTTTGGTGCCATTGCGCATTGATTTGATTGGGAGTGAGCTGTGTGACGTTGACAGAGTGAAGTACTCTCATCTCCCAATCCATTGCTGCCTTCCATTGCTCATCTACCTCTTGTGTAATTTTTTCCTTCAGTGCATCTTCCTCAGCCTTTGAGAGCTGGACCATTGGCACCGTGTCTACTTTGGAAATGTGTACTTGAAACTCCTCGCTACTTAGCTCTACTGTTGACTATGTCTCCATCTCGGTGAATGAAATTGAGGGGATTTCTATCTGAGGTTGCTTTGAAGTGCTTACCTCTTCTTGTGTTTCCGGCCGTCCTTCTCTCAATAGCTGGTTGACCCTTTTGAGTTCAGCTATTTCCTTTAGCAGCTCGTCTTCTCTTTAGATCCGCATTAAAGCCAGGCCTGTGTGCTGAGACTGCTCCAATCTTAGCTCCAGCTCAAGGTATTTATTCTTCCTCTCTAATGCCTTGTAGACCTTGTCTGTTCCTTTGATCAAGGCCACGGATGGATTCTCTCGTATTTGCCGCAAGAATATTGCCTGATCATTTATTGTTTGTTCTGAGTACTGTAGGGAAGCATTTGCTACATCTAACTGTACCTGGATCTTTTGAGATGACAGGGTTGTAGTTAGAAGTTCATTTGTAACTTCCGTGAGATGACAGGGTTGTAGTTAGAAGTTCATTTGTAACTTCCGTCAGCTGATCATCTTTTGCTTTGCATGCATCTGACAATTTTGTTAGCAATTCACCAAGCTCCTCCATTTCTTTCTATTGTTTATCCCTTGCGAGCTGATGTTGTTCAGCTTCCACTTTCAACTCTTGCACTTGCCTTTGTAGATCGGTGATGATGTTGAGTCGGTCGTCTAACTCCCCTTGGAGTGTGTCAATCACCATCTCTAACTCTTTGGCCCTTGTGCTACGGCCAAGTGCTGTTGAGTGAAGTCGTTCAGTCATGTCCTGCATTTGCTTAGCATACTCAATAACCTGCAGGATGACCTCGTCATTTGATTGCCAATCTTTGCTTTGTGCTAGTTGTCTTGATGTTTCTGCAGATGCTTGGGTATCTTTTGGCTGCGTCATGATGGCTGGTTGTTGCTGCCCTTGTGGCTATGGCTGATCCTTTTTCGTTTTGTCATCCTGAGGCTTCGTGGATGCCTCGGCCTTCTCTTGCTGTGTTGAGGTAGAGGGTGTTTCCTTGGCCTCCCGTTCTCTTGGCTGCTCCAACTTCTTGTTGTTCTCTAATGGTGCAGGACTGGCTCTTGCTCTTTTTGTTGCTCTGGAGTAGATTCAACTGCTTGTTGTGCCAATTCTACTGCTTCTTGCTGTTCAGGCTCTGTCTCTTTTGTTGGCTCAGTGGTTGTAGTTCTAACTGCTGGTGATCATGGTGGGCTCGACATGGGGTGATCATGCTGCTCAAAAATAGGAGAAGAGATGTGGGGAGACATATCACCTTGATCATGTTGTGCTTCTCCTTGTGCAGTGGCTTTCTCTGCTTGCTTTTGCTATTCTATGGCCTCTTTAGGTTTCCTTGCCGCTTCTTGTGCTTCCCTCAGCTTCAAGGCTTCTGCTTCTTGATACATCTGTTCCAGGGATTTTGTGGGATCTTCAGCTTGCTTCCTGGTGTGATGCTTGGTTCTTGGTCCTTTAAGCTCAATGGGCACCCACTTTTTCGGGTCCTTTCCTTGTGCTTGGCGACTGCATTGGTATGAGTGTTTTTCTTGTTCAAATCGGGCTTGCTTTTGTACGGGTTCCTCCTGCTGTGCTACCACAGCTTTCCTCTTCATTTCTTCTATCCGCACTCTCCTTTCCTTGTTATCCAAGCTGTCACTGCTGTGTCATTTTGACGAGGTCTCAACAGACTCTTCATTAGACTTGTATGATATTTTGGCAAGTCTTGTAGCTCAAGGAGAAGGTTGAGCCGACATTATCCACGTGTTCTGATCTGGGGCAGGTGGGAAGTTGTCGGCCATGCGATGGCATGGTTCACAATCCTGGTCAAAACCTTTGGTGCACCCAGGTATGTGATTTTTCCTTCCTTCTTTGTCCCTTTTAATGTGGACAAAATATATTGTGCAGGGTCGACTGGTTGTTGATTTGAGGACTTGCGTAAAGGTTGTGGAAACCGCATGATTTGGTGTTGTATACCTCGGTGGTCTTTTAGCAAGGAAGTGAAAATGCTGGTGGTAAAACCTTGCGGGGGCTCTTCCACCTGTTTGTGAATGAGGTCTGCAAATGTGGCCGCGATGGTTTCTTTGGTGAAAGTTCCGACCGTCTTCCTATCTCTTGCCCTCATTGTCATTCCTTCTATTGGCAGTTTGAGTGCTTCTACCACTATTTCCTTGGTAATCATTACTTCAACCTTATTCCCTTGAGGGTCAGAGATCTGAGTGGTTCCATCTTCTTTGATTGTGGACAAAAGCTCATAAGCTTTTTGGAACTCCACTCCACACGGCTCTTGTTCATAGAAATCTCTGAGTCCTAGCCTTTGATTGGCTTCTTTGGTCTCGGGCTTTGCGGCAACATCATACACTTCTTTTGGTAGAAGTTGCAGCTCTACTTGATGTCCTTCCTCGCTCTTAAATCTTCCGGTGAACACTGTGGTGTTATGCTCTTCAAGATGTTCTCTTGAAAGATAGGTTGCTTTGGCATTCTTGACTGAATCGGGGTCCAATTGGTATGCTGGTAGCTCTTGCAACTTTTCTTTTTGGTTGAGCTTCTTCTTGGCCCTCTTTGCTTCTTGCATGGCTCTTGTTCAATGAATAGAGTATCAAAGTTAGCAGATTTGACAGATTTTTCTCTGCAATGGCCTTCAGTCTGAAATGCTGACAATTTTGGTCCAATTTGCTTCAAATCAATTTTTGAACAAGTACAGGTGCATAAAAACATGTAAGGAACAAAATTATAAAGTCCAAACAAAAAATTGCAACAAAAGTAAATAATCGTGATTATTTACAGCTGTGTAATTTCTTCAACTTTTTGCAAACTTGGCATCACAGGCTTGAAGTATACACCAAATAGATACTTTGAGTGAAATATGGGCTCATTTGGATGCATAGGACGAAAATGGTACCAAATTTTGTTTTAGGTCTCTTAAACAGTAGATGTGAAGAAATTTTGAGATTTTGAGTTCCAAATTTGTTCAAACTTGGCTAGTGGGCTTAGGACATCATGTACTTTGGATGTATGATGGCAGAATAACAAAATTCTCCCATTTTTGGCATGAAAATAAATAATTGCAATTATTAACTTTTCTACCAAAAATGAACATTTTTTGGTACAACTTGATTCTAGGCATTGTATAGACCTTGCGTATGAGATATGAGGTGATTTGGATCAAAAAAAGTGGTCCACAACTCAGAATTTGGCTTGCAAAGACTTCCTTGCATTTTTTGGCAATTTTCCAAGTTATAGTTGATCATTTTGACTCATACTTAGATTTTGGCATGTAATAAGTATGCACAAGTGATAGGTGAGGTGATGATATAATTTTCAAGCAAAAATAGTGCAAAAGTAAATAATTGCGATTATTTACAGCAGTCACATTTTTCTTGCAAAACATAAGAATTTTGACCTAAACACATTCTATACACCTAAAACAAGTCCTAAATTGAATTTGGTAAAGTTTGGTCTTGCCGGCATCACTTTGTGCTTTGTCGACTCTGAAATCACTGATTTTTGTGACTACACTGCCTGTTGAGTTGGTCAGTTACTTTTAAGGCTATGGACTTGTCCACAACATAGTTGTGAAGCAACTCATCCAATTTTGGCTTATTTGGAGTCAGCTTGTCCTCGTATGTCGAATTTTACGCTGGTGCACCCAAACTATGTCAACCCAAGGAGAGCCAGCAACACGTGCGTGAATTTTGGCTCATTTGGAGTCAGCTTGACCTCGTATGTCAAATTTGACGCTGATGCATCCAAACTATGTCAACCCAAGGAGAAGCCATCAACACGTGTGTGGAAGTTAGTAGGCGGATGGTACAATGCTTGAGCAGCTACTTGATGCAAGGTACAACAAGCATGGACGTGGTATGCATGCCAAATACGGTCCTCTGTAGATCAAAGCCTGTTTTTTGGAGCTTTGCTAGCCGGGAAACTTGACCGCATGTACGCCAAATCAGACATCAAGGTCAGCGGACTCGAATTCATTGTGGATTCGAGTGCATTTGCATGGTTGTTTCGATTCAGGCGTCATTTCAAGCTCAAAATGATGGTCGACCGTGGCAGTCACTATTTAGGGGAATTTATTTGGTGATCGGGTTGGAATCTAGACCATTAGCACAGTGAATCTTGGATAGCAAGGCATGTGGAGCTCGCGATAGTCATGCCGAGCATTCTCTCGTGGGAAGGTGACCCAACTTGAGAGGATTTTTTTTAAAAAAAGAGGGGTTTTTGGTAATCTGGTCGGCATGCAAAAAACGGGCAGGAGCATATAGCAACCAAGGAGGCCTAGCTTGGAAAGGGCTGCCATTTGCCAGGCATGCAAGGGGCAAGGCGCCATCTGGTGGCGGGGGCTGCATAAGGAGAGAGAGGAAGCCACCACCGAGAAGGGGGGAGTGTGGAAAAAGAGGGCCGCACTGCAAAAGGCGCAGGGAAGCTCGATCAAGGGCGCAAGGGGAAGTCCGCCATCTGCTGGGTGGTGGGAGCAAGTGAGCATGGCGGGGTGCCATATGTAGTAGCAGGCAAAGGAGGGTGGCACTACAGGGGCGGTAGCATGGAGGGGAGATGACAGCGCTGTAGGTAGAGGTGGGAGAGCAGTGTATGCAGAGGTTAAGGTCAAGAGCACTGCAAGAGGACGGCTTGGAAAGGCCACAAGGTGGTGTTGTTTACAGAGAAGAAAGATCAAAGGCCTCAAGTTGAAGGAGGCCACCAGTTGTAGTACAAACAGAGCACCAGAGAGAAAATGAATTGGGAGATATTCCAGCCCCATTCCAGCTTGATTGGCCGTGAGCAAGTCGGGGCCGCCAGGACTTGAGAGGTGGATTGGGCAGCCCAGGGTTTGGGCCTTGGCGAGCAGAGGAGCTCGATCGGGAGTTGCATGGGAGGTCACTAGTACAGACAGACCTGAAGGGTTGCAGATGACGGAGTGCCAGTTAGGGGAGCGAATTGAGAGCTACAGAGGAGGCTGGAGGCTGCCAGAAGAGGAGAGTTGTGCTTTAGGGAAGACAAATAGTGATTGGGAGCTTCAGAGGGTGGCACCAGGTGAAGAGCAGGGCCACATGAGAAGAAGGAATATGATGCCGAGGACAATCGATGCCAACAAGTGACAGAGATTGCCAAAGCAGCAAAAGCAAGTGATCGAGCAAGAGGCCTGACATAAGCTAAAGAAAGGCATTTTTACTTATAAAAATCCATCATTGTACACTTTCTTGCTGAAGAATGCCGTGCTTGTTACCCACTTTATTCTCAAACTGGTGTCCTTTTTTCCTCTCATCATGTCTTTAAGTGAAGGGTTGTGCGAGTGATAAATGTTTCTTGTGTGAGTGTTATATCAAAAGAGCAAGCTTGTATAAGGAATTGTGGGTATGCTAGTGGTCGTTTGAAGCATTAGTGTATATTGACTGATAGTGGATAGATTACCTATGGTATAAGGTACTATAAGGGTTAAGGAGGACCTCTATGCTAGCATGCTGGGTGGTTGGGTATGGGTAGCCCAAATGTTCAGGTCTATGAGTGGACAACAGTCAGTTTGCAAAGTGGGTGTCTATGTGTGATTATTAGGGGATAGGGGTGCTGTGAAATAATTGGGCTATAGAGAGGCATTCACTGAGTGTGTTGGGTGTTTTTCCATTTCCCCCTTTCCATCTTGTGGTGCCCAACTGAGGACCCACCGATACCTTCCTAACAGATTGTTCGTGAATCAAGATGAAGCAGGAATTTGGTCCGGTCTTCAAAGGAGATGAAGATGCAGACGATTGGATTGCCGATTTTGAGCTATTTATGCTAACAATACTGCGGATGCCAAGTGATGAAGCAAAGCTCCATACTCTACCTTTGGTGCTGCGAGGTAAAGCAAAAGCTTGGTTCGATGGTTTAGAAGATGCACACAAGCAGAATTGGGTCGGATTTTGAGAGCAATTTTTACAAAGGTATCGAAAGGTGGTGTCGGCTTCGAAAGCAGATGCAAATATCAAAGGTTTGCAATAGGACGTAAGTGCAAATTTCAATGCTTTTGTTGATAGATTTGAAGCTTATTGGAGGGATTTTGCGGCTGCTACCCAAGCAACCAATGCGGGATATTTTAAGGTAGAAAGGTTTCTATCTTGCTTGCATCCCTATGTTCGTGAGAGAGTGGACTATGAAGATCCAAGGACTTATGACGAAGCTGTCAGAGTCGCTAGAGCAAAGAGTTGAAAGATGAAGAAGATGATGGAGGCAGGATTGTTGCAGTCTATACTCGCGGTAGCCAATGGACCTAGGCCCAAACAGATTGATGAGCATCGAGGTAAAAGCCCTTTCTGTTATTGATATGCATTTGATCAAAGCATGTGAAGTTGATGCCAGGTTAGAGGAGGTACAACAAGTACCAGTAAGGGCTCAAAAGGTGCAGAGGCATATTTAGAGTGCCACCCAATTTGCTTGCTCAAGAGGACGGGATGATAAAAGATCCTGAAGAAAACGTGTTGGTTCCAGAACCAGCAACGAGGAAGGTAGCAAAGATGCAAGAACTGGAAAGTTCAAAGAAGGAGTCCAAAATCTCTCAAATCTCCAGTAGGAGTTTAGACACAGATAGCACGTGGGAGACAGAGTCTATATCTTCAAGGTATGAAACTTATGATGTTTTTCATGTGGATGAAGTGATGAACAATGTATACGAGTTTCCTATTAGCCAGCTGAAGGTCAAAGAGAAGCATAGTGCAAGTTTGGAGATGCTTTGTGTGAACTTGCCAGTCGAGCAGCCTTCTCTTGTGTCTTGTGGTGGTAAGTCCTTGCTAGAAGAAGTATGGTTTGATTGTGAATCCAACTTGATTGAAGAGCAGGTTTCTAAGGATGACTTACAGGAGCTAGAGACAATAGCAGAGGTATGTCAAGTTGATTTGTCTATGCAGGGGGTGGGGGAAACCTTGCCTTCGAGAGCACGTAGAGATGCACGGTGAAGTTTTGGAGTTTGTATGTAGCCATGGAGAGAGAGCTCCGGCGAATGACTATGGAAACTAATACAGGTGCAGTCTATGAAAGCGAGGCTCCATGCAGAGAGGAAGGTGACATCAATCTTGCAGGTGATGAGTTGTTCCAAGAACAGGTTGAAGCTCGAGCACGTCATACTCTTGGATATGAGGAGTTGGTTTCAGAGCCTATTATAGAGGATTTGGATGCAAGTATGCAAGGCAAACATGTTTTCTTGGGTATACAGCAGATTGAGGCAAGTTGCATGGTATTGTTACTTTATGCTATGCTATAGATACATGTGGTGTTGAAGGTTGCTTTATAGATATCTTTGTATCAGTTGCAAGGCTTTGTTGAAGTGGATTATACTATGGAGGGTTCTCTAGCAGATGACTGGATAGTTGCTTATGGTACCGGTGCTTCAAGTGATCAAAAGTATGCTTATGGTTGGTAGGAAGGATTATGGATGCGCGGTGCTAGAGAATTATGCTATGAAGAGAAGTTGAATTCATAGCTACTTTAATTTTATAAAATAATTGAAAGGTTTTAGTAATCATTGAAGAAAAAGACTTTTTATAACCTCCTAGATATTTACCATACAAAAAAAAGCTTGAAAACTAATTTTTTTTTTTAAAAAAAGCAAGCAGGTGCTGGGGAGGGCCATCACTAACATATCAGAGTATAAAATACCAACAAGCAAGTGCTAGGGGAACTAAGGGACTACCTTGGAGTGCAAGGAACTGCTAAATGCAGGCCCTGGTTGCCAAAAACCTAGAAATAGACCCCCTAGGCTTCACAAATTGAATTAGACTCGGAGACCTAGCCAAATCTCTCTAGCATAGAGAGAATCTACCCAAAAATCAATAGAGAGAAAAACTCGAGTTTATTGAAAAAGGTAATTAGTGCTAATACTTGTTAATTAGTAGAAGTATACTAATCCATATCTAATTTTCTTAATAAATCTTATTAATTAGTAGAAGTATACTAATCCATATCTAATTTTCTTAATAAATCTAATTAATTAAGAAGTTTAAATCTCTCTCTCTCTCTCTCTCTCTCTCTCTCTCTCTCTCTCTCTATTATAAATTACACTCTTAATACTAATACTTTGTTGATTATTCAAATTATAATTAGGATTATTAATCCAATTAATTATTAACTCCTATTAGGAGTGAAATAAATTAATTTTGATCTTAATTAATGGAAAATTATATCATTTGAGCTTAGATAATTACAAGATCATTATCAGAGCTTGTTTATACTATTAGAAAGTCAAAAAATTATATCTTAATTTTTTTGATTAATTTTAGTGTTTATTTAGTAAAAGTTAACTATTTTAATTCTCAAAATTAATGGTAAATTTACAAAATTAGCTTAATAAAACACAAGATAATTAGCAATGATATATTTAAGTGCAAAAAATTGGTGATAATTAGCACTTAATTAGTGATAGTTAGCACTTAATTAGTTAGTCAATCTTACTAGTTATCCTGAATTTTAATAAAGATAATGTAAATTAATTAAAAGCTAATGAGATATTTATAAAAGATAGATCTAAGTGTAACAAATTTGAGATAATTAGCTCAAAGCTACTTATTTGGTTTAAGTAATTATCCTAATCCATTTTGACAAAATTTTAGTAAAGATAATTATTAGTAAACATGATGAAATATTAATGAGATACTTATCAAAGTTATATCTATATATAAATAACTTGGTATAATTATCTTATAACTACTTAATAATTAGGTCTTCGTCTAGAATCTTTGTTTTTGGCTAAAATTTAATGAAGATAATCAATAAAAATGATTGAATGTTAATAAATTTTTTATTAGAGCTAGATTTAAGTGTAAAAAACTTGAGATAACTATCTCATAATTACTTAATTAGTTGAATTAATAATCTTAGCCCAAAAACCCTATTCTTGGCTGAAATTTAATGAAGATAAATAGTAAACATGGTCAAATGTTTATGAGATATTTATCAAAGATAGATCTAAATGTAGAAAACCCAAGATAACTAGTTCACAATTACTTAATTAATTTAAGTAATTATCTTAGTCCAAAAGCCTTGTTTTTGACTTAAATTGAATGAAGGTAATTAGTAAGATTTAAGTATAAAAATCTAAGGAAATCTAAGGTAGCTAAATCATAACTACTTAATTAGTTTGATTAGTTATTTTAATTCATAAATCTTATTTTTGATTGAAATATAATAAATATAATTAGTAAATTTGATTAAAAGTTAATGAGATATTTTTCAGTGATAGATCTAAGTGTAAAAAACCTGACACAACTAGCTCATAATTATATACTTAGGTTAAGTAACTACCTTAGCCCAAAAACCTTGTTTTGGTTGAAATGTAATAAAGATAACTAGTAAATATAACCAAATGTTTATGAATTTTTTTTTGAGATATATATAAGTGTGAATAAACCTTGATAATTATTTTATAATTATTTAACTATAATAAGTATTGATCTTAGTCTAAAAACTCTATTTTTGACTGAAAATCAAGTAGGATAAATAGTAAATTCATTTAAAAGTTTTTAGGAAAATGATTGGAGATGTAACATACTTTTAGGGAGTTGCGATAATTATATCTTTAGGAGATAACTATTATAATAAATATCAAGTAAAAATAAGTCATTTTTGGACTTATTTAAAAAGGGAAAAACTAGGAAAAAGATTCAAAAAATTACGAGTAATTAGTGGAGCTAATTGTGGCTACAAACTACCAAAGCTTGTTGGTGAAAAGAGAAGATAAGTAAATCATTGGGGTAAAGTCAAGTTTGATATTTTACCTAATCATTCCTTTTATAAGGATAAGAAGTCATGGCTCTCAAGAGGGTGAAAACCAACAGATTGAGGAAGATGATAGTATTTTAAAGAGGGCTAGGGCCTCTTACAATCACGAGGCCAGACCCAGCAATAGGCCTACAGACAAGAGTGTTTGAGCCCTGGAGCTACAATAGATAGCTGACCAGTCCTAGGTGAGTTTTCATTATAATTTTAGTTAAAATTAATTCAAATTATTTTTAAGTGATAACATTGTATTCGTTAAAGAGGGGATAAAGACTTTTAGAAAAGGATTAAAATGACCAAAAACCAGAAGGGTATTTTCTAAGAAACAATCGTGCAATTGTTGTAAGTTAGAAAAAAAATGTTTTTGGTTAAACTGAATAAATTAGGAGAGATATGATCATTCTTAAGACAAGTTATCTCAAGACACCTCGGACTCCTTTGTATATTTTGATGAATAATGATGTTTATAAGGCCACTAATAAGTCGATTACATCCATGAATGATGAGTCTTTCCTCCTGTCTTTTCACCCTTAGGTGGTCTTGAAACAAGAAGAGTACTGGTCATGGTTATTATGGTAAATGTTTTTGGTTGACCGTACCCTGTCTTACGTTTATAGATTCTTGTTTTCTAAAGAATGTTTTTTGATACTTATTTCAATACTTGTTTTAATAAAACATTGTGTTGGAAAGATAAAATCAAGTATTATTTTAAATGTTGAAAGAAGGTGGTAGTAATTAAATAACAAATGTAATGGAAATGGCTTATGAACTTTGAGAATAGCGGAATTAAGAAAATTAGAGTGAGCATTTTTATGAGACTACTGTGAGAACATAGAGGGTGAACTTAATTAGTGGTAGCAACACAACCTTTACACTTAATTAACTTGGAATGAACAATACTTTTGCAAGAGAGAGAATTAGAGAACATGAAAACAATTGAGGACCGGATTTATATGGAGTTGGTCCCCCTTCCAATAGGCTTTTGTATTATAGATTCTCCCATAAAGAGAGACTTGGTATAATACAATCTTTGTGTTCCTTTGTGACCTAGGTGATGCAATGAAGATGGAAAGATTCATGCATCATGAGCATAGCATAAAATTTGTAAAGGCATTAGCCATCCCTGGCCTCAGACCCAAGGCCTCAAAGGCCTTTAAAGGTGGAGAGAGCTAGTGGGGAATGAGGGTAGGGAAGAGGAAGAAGAAGTAACATAGGAGAAAGAGATAATTCCTCACTTATCATCACTCTTCTTGCATAGCATAGCATAAATAGCATAATAAGGATGAGGAAGAAGATGGAAAGCTTAAGCATTGAAGCATGGCTCTTGGCTGGATTTGCATTCCATACCCAAGAATATTGGTGTAGGCTTTCAACTTCTCAACAAGATTTGTAACATTTAGTGTACTAGTAACTTGTGCGTAGTGGAAATTGATAACATAGTGAGAATTTCATCAAGAATTAGTTCCTAATGAGCATATAGAGTACTTAATTTGAGAAAGCAACATAGCAATTTACACATAGCTAATTTGGCATTAACAATACTTGAAAAGAGAGAGAAATAGAACAATTGATAACAGTTGAGGACCAGATTTACATGGAGCCGGTCCCCCCTCCATAAAGGCTTTGTATTATAGCTTCTCCCATCAAAGGAGACTTTTGTACAATACAATTCTTGTGTTCCTTGACAAAACTCATTGGTGCAATGAAGATGGAAGCTTCATGAATCAAATTATGCTCGAAAAACCACACCTAGTGTCCCTAGCTTCAGCCCCAAGACCTCACACACCTCCAAAAATGGTGAGAGCTAGCAGGGAATGAGGATAGATTGAGAGGAAGAAGATGTAGCTTACGAGAAATAGGTATTCTCCTCACATAATCACTCTAATAGCATATCTTAGCTTAGTAATTAGCATGGTAGGGGAGATGAGCATACCATTGAAACTTGGCTCTTGGTTGGATTTGCATTCCATAGCCAAGAGTTGTTGGTGTAGACCTCTACCTCTCATTGTTTGGAGAAGGAGATGGAATTTTTCTTGCACACATGAGTTGTGTGTGTTTGTGGCAACATGTTACAATAAAATGCAGCCCTCTCTCTCATCTTGGTCGAACCCTCTTGCAATTTTCTCATGCTGGCCTCCCATTGGCTCCTGTAAAGCTTAGCCAATCACAAATTAGAAGCATAGTTGATAGACTTTTGACAAGTGTCCCCCTTTTCCCTTTTGTGAGAGCTTTAGGTAATGAAATAATTCAATTAAACTCTCATTGGACCTCTTAGTCTTCTGGCCAATATGAATTAGGAAAATTTGGGTTGCTGAATGCTCATTGGACCTCTTAGTAGACTGTCCAATAGTCTTCTAGGGAGCTTAATGTATATTTATTCTTTTATCAAGCTTTTTTAAATTTATTAGACTAGCTTTACTCTAGGCTAATTCTAATTGGTCCACCTCTATGGCCATCCAATACGATTTGAGGGGAGATTGCGGGCAACTGGCCTAGGAGCCTGACAAGTGTCCAGTATTTCCATTTGTGTAAAGGGGGAGCTTTGGAGTCTGTGTGTGTGTGTTTCTCTCTCATCCCTTACTAAAAGGGCTCGCCCCCTCCTTCCTAGGGATGTGGAAAGACTTTCCATGACCATCCAATTTTTCCCTTGCTTTGGCCATTGGGTAAATGAGTTAAGTTTTGGAACCTTAGCCTATGGAAGTCTTAATGGACCTGAACCTTAGGTCTTTTACACCCCATTGAAGCACATTGCTTTTTTGCACACTATCCCCCTTTGGATCCCTATTTTCCCTCCTTTGAATCCCTGATAGAGACCGGCGGTCTGGCATCCTTACCAATATTCTAGCTTTTACTTCCCTGGTACTTCCCCATATTAAATGATCAGTTTAACATGAGAAAATCATTGTGAGTATTAGATATTAGTTTTATGAAATTAAATCTCTCTTGAAATCATAGTCGTCCTTGACTATGAGGTAGAGAAGATAATGCCTAGTAATTAGTCCGTTTGCTAGCGGGTAGAGGATCCCTATTTTACCCTACAACACCATTCCAAAATGGATGATTAGTCCATTTGGTGCTTGAGAGACTTAGCTGTAGCAAGCATGTCTGCACTTTAGTCTGTATCAATCTTTCATAGTAGAGTGACAAACTCTACTTGGTGTTCAGGAGACGTCGTCCCCACAAACATGATCCTAAGCATGCAAACTTATTAACATGTGTGCACAATAAAGAAAAAGAGAGTCTTATAAGACAAAAAAATTGTTCTTTTATACATATTTAATTTGCTTACTCTAGGAAATCATTGTAAGCATTGACAAGGTTTAGGTTATCCTTAGATTGTATGCCTTGCATCCATCTAGCATCTTCAAAAGGATAATTTTTAAACTTGATAAGATATCGTTGGATAGTCTTACCACCTTGTAATACCTTGTCTATGTGTTCGAGAATGGACTCGGGTTGTAGCACCTCTTCTTGGTCCTCGATCTCCGGTGGATCTTCAATTATTGCTTCTTGAGGTGGCTCTCCTTTGTAAGGCTTTAATAGGCTCACATGGAAAGCATTGTGCTTGAGCCAATGGTTGGGCATTTTGAGTTGACAGGTCATCTTATTGATTGGCCTAAGAATCTGAATGGAGCCATAGTACCTTTTTGCTAATTTAGCATAGTACTTTTGGTGTCCCGTAGGATTCTTGCCCATCGTGTGCCTTAGTCAAGCCTTGGGAAATTTAAGCAAGACCCAGTCATTTTGTTTAAAGGCTAGGTCTCTTCTGTGCTTATCAGTAGCTGTTGGAATTAGGGTTGCAGTGAAACACACACAGCTTGGAGAAGACGAAGAAAGCTCAAGGCACACAATAGAGAGTGTATTACTTAGTGTCCAATGGAAAGATAGATAGCCCTAGAGTGATGGGCGTATACACAATGCAAGGGAGGAAAAACCTCCTAAAGAAAAATGCCTTGGCCCTGTACTCAGCCTCACAACTCAAAGTGGCCACAATAGGTTTCTTCTTGCTCAACCATGATATACATGAACTGCCAAGCATAAAACAAAAACCACTTGTGGACACTCGCGTGTCAAAACAGCCAGTCCAATCTGTGTCTGAAAAAGCATGTAAGTCTGGTGGCAATGATCCCCCCTTGGGATAAAACAAACCAAGATGTAAAGTGCCACTAAGGTGGCAAAAAATCCTCTTCACAGCCTGCCAATGCTTAAACCCTGGGCTATGCAAAATCTATTGACTTGTGAGATTGCAAACTGAATATCCGGCCTCGTGTTGCATACATAAATGAGGCAATATCCAAAAACAGTTTGGTAAAGAGTGACATCAGCAGGATCTCCAGCATAATGTAGACTCAACTTCAAACCTGTTTCCATAGGAGTGGCAATAGGTTTGGAATCCTCAAGTCCAAACTTACATAGCAATGTCTCTATGTAACTTTTTTGACACAAGGCAATACCACCATCACACTGCTTAAATTGTATACATAAGTAATGATGCAATAGTCCCAAACCTTTCATCTTGAAAGTAGCATTCAAATCAGCCTTGAATTCAGCAATATGTCTCTCATCTGGTCCAATGATCCACAAATCATCTACATAAAGAGGACGTACATCAATGCCCTGCACAATATTCTAGACGCCCTTTGACACAAGAACATGTTGCATCATGTAAGCCCACATATGGTAATTATCCCCATCCAATCTATCCTTAGCAGCAAACATCTTGAACACATCTGTGTTATTGTCAGCCACGATAAATGTTGCACCTGATGTGAAAACTGCCCGAAAAGAGGAGAAATAAAGCGGGAACAACACGTGCTATATAGCACAAATTGTAGAAGACTGTAAGGCACCTATTATACAAAAAATGGCACTAACAAAAATTCTATACAAAATGATAAAATAGCTTGCGTAATACTACCTGTAGTTAAAACGGAGGCCGAAATGAGGCCAAATCAGAAATCTGAGCAGATTGAGCTCTACAAGCATGCCCAAAATTTATGTCGACTTGTGAACGCTTGCCAAAGCTCACTGAAATCGGAGAAAATGAGTAGGCGTCTGCTGGAGTTGGTGGCGACTAAGCCTGGGAGGATGCAACGTGCTCTGATACCAATTGTTGGAATTAGGGTTGCAGAGAAATGCACATAGCTTGGAGAAGACGAAGGAAGCTCAAGGCACACAATAAAGAGTGTATTACTTAGTGTGCAATGGAAAGATAGATAGCCCTAGAGTCATTTGAAGATTTCGGAGGTCATTTGGAGGCCCTTCTAAGAAATTCTATTTCTCTCTCTAGAAAATTTCTTAAAATGCCTTTGCACTTATTCAGTACGTCCAAAAGGACAACTAAATACTGTGAAAAGTAAACCTAACTTTTCAATATTCCTTTGAAACAATCACTTTTGTACTAAATGCGAGTGTCTTTTTCACGAGCTCGACGTCGCTCATTTAGAATGTCTTACGTCATCAATGAAATTTAAAAAAATCACAAAACTCTCAACTAGTGTCAGAATTTAAAGATTCTGACACCGCCAGAGCGTCCGAAATGCCCAAAAATCTAAAAATCGAATGTCTACTTGCCATTTTCTGACACTCGGAGAGGGAGAAATTACCAAAAAACTCCTAAAAATGGGTCTTAGAATCACAGCGCGCGAGGACAACTTCTGTTTTTGTAAAGTGGCCTCTGCGCGTCGTGATCCACATTGTAGAATGTCTTACGTCATCAATGAAATTTAAAAAATTAACAAAACTCTCAACTAGTGTCAGAATTTGAAGATTCTAACAATGCCAGTGCGTCCGGAACGCCTAAAAACCTAAAAATCGAATGTCTACCTGCCCTTTTCTGACACCCAGAGAGGGAGAAATTACCAAAAAACCCCTCAAAATGGGTCTTGGGATCACCGCGCGAGAGGGACAACTTTTGTTTTTGTAAAGTGGCCTCTGCGCGCCCTGATCCATTTTGTCTACTCTCCCGTTTCTAATGTCTACTTGCCCTTTTCTGACACCCGGAGAGGGAGAAATTACCAAAAAACTCCTAAAAATGGGTCTTGGGATGACGACGCACAGAGGCCACTTTACAAAAACAAAAGTTGTCCCTCGTGCGCTGTGATCCCAAGACCCATTTTTAGGAGTTTTTTGGTAATTTCTCCCTCTACGGGTGTCAGAAAAGGGCAAGTAGACATTAGAAAAGGGCAAGTAGACAAAGTGGATCACGGCGCGCAGAGGCCACTTTACAAAAACAAAAGTTGTCCCTCGCGCGTCGTGATCCCAAGACCCATTTTTAGGGGTTTTTTGGTAATTTCTTCCTCTTTGGGTGTTAGAAAAGGGCAAGTAGACATTTTTATTTTAGGTTTTTGGGCATTCCGGATGCACTGGCGGTGTCAAAATCTTCAAATTTTGACACTAGTTGAGAGTTTTGTGATTTTTAAAAATTTCATTGATGAGTAAGACATTCTGAATGAGCGGCACCGAACTCGTGATAAAGACACTCACATTTAATAAGAAGGTGACCTTTTTCAAGGATCGTTTGCTCATTGAATGCATCTTTCATATTTTTGTTAATATCGTGCATTTTTCTACGTAACGTAAGCTCTTCTCTCATTGGAGGAGCTCTTTTTCCTCTCTCTACTAAAAGGCCCTCCAAAAGACCTCCGAAATTTTCTAATGGAGGGGCGTATATACAATGCATGGGGGAAAAAACCTCCTAAAGACGAATAAAATTCCCCAACGGTCCTAGTGTGTTCACACACATCAGTACCACATGTATATGGTAACAACAACAACCTTTTACCTTTGCTAAGAGATGGATATAGCATCCTTAATCTTTTGGAAAGATTCTTGTAGGTCTCCGCTATATTCATCTGTAACGAAGATCTTTCCATGTACCTTAAGTAGCTAGGGACTTTTTGATCTTCCCTCTATCACCTCAAAGGGTGCTTTTCCCGTTAAAGGATGTACAGTATTATTGTAAGCATACTCCACTAAAGGTAAGTACTTCTCCCATTTGGGACTTTTGATCTACTTCTATGACATAATCTTTTAGTAGATCAAGAATTGTTAGGTTAGCTATTTCACTTTGGCCATCCGTTTGGAGATGATAGGCCAAAGAGAAGTTTAGCCTTGTACCTAAATTCTCAAAGAGACCCTTCCAGAAATTACTAATCATTCTAGGATCTCTATCCAACACTATAGACATTGGCAAGCCATGGTATTTGAAGATTTGTGATATAAAGAGGGTTGCCATTTGATGGACCTTGATAGTCTTTTTGATAGGTGTGAAATGTGCTTATTTGCTAAACCTATCTACTATCGTCCATATTCCTGTATTCCCATGGATAGACGGGCAATCCAAAGATAAAATCCATGGATATGCTCTCCCATGGTGAATTACGGATTGACGAAGGTTCAAGAAATCTAGGTTGCTTCCCTCTATGAAACTTTGTCTTTTGGCATACCATACATTTTGAAACATACTGATATATGTCTGCTTTCGTGGCAGGCCAAAAGAAATATGTTTCTATCCCTTTTAGGGTAGACTGAATTCCACTATGCCCCGCATAAGGATGAGCATGAGATTCATACATTACTTTCTCACGTAGTGAGTTAGTAGCACATAGTCTATTACCATAGAGAAGATAACCATGTTGTAGGGTAAATGGTCCTTCCTTCTTCCCTAGTGCAAGGGTTGAAATCACATCTTCAAAATCAAGATCGATAGAGTACTCATCTATCATAGAAGATAGAACATTGTGAGTTGCTATAGGTACTGCATTCACTCTCGATTGTCTTGAGAGTGCATCAGCCACTTGATTATGCTTGCCAGCAATGTGAGCAATATGAAAATGAAATTGCAAAAGGAAATTTGCCCACCTCCTTTGTTTGTCGGACAGCTTGGTCTGCATCATGAAGTACTTAAAGCTTTGGTGATCCATTTCAGAATAAAAGGAATCCCCAATAAATAGTGCTTTCAAGAGTCTAGAGCATGTAGAGCTGCTAAGAGTTCCTTCTCATATAGGCCTAGACTTTGCTCAGCACGGTCGACCCTTCAACTTTCATAGGCTATGGCATGCCCTTCTTGGAGCAAAATAGCTCCAAGAAAATCACCACAAGCATCACATTGGACCTCAAATGGCTTTGAGAGATTTGGAAATGTAAGTACATGTTAAGAGATAAGCTTCTCTTTAAGCTTTTCGAAAGGAGTGTTCTCCTTGGTGGACCATATATACCTAACGTTTTTCTTTGTAAGGTCATGTAATGGTCCTGTGATTTGTGATAACTTTTCTATGAAGTGTCTATAGTATGCACACTTACCTAGAAAGCTTCTTAGTTCATGCAGAATCCTTGGATTAGACCATCCTTTTATTACCTCTAGCTTTGATGGATCCATTTGGATGCCATATTGAGAGATAATGTGACCTAAATACTGAATCTCTTGTAAGAAAAAATCACTCTTCTTTCGATTAATATAAAGTTTATTCTCTCATAAATATTACCTAGAGGTGTTGTTTGTGTTGGTCTAATGAATTAGAGTAAATGATTATATCATCAAAGAACACTCCAGTAAAGGTTCGGTGAGGCCCAAATAGCTTCTCCATCAAGCGGTTAAATGTGGCTGGTGCATTGGTCAAGTCGAAAGGCATGATAATATACTCGTAAAGACCAAACGTAGTGCAAAATGCGGTCTTTACAATGTCTTTATCCATTATCCTTATTTGATGGTAGCCACTTTCTAGGTCAATCCTACTAAAGTAGGTCGACCCCTGTAGCTTATCAAATAGGTCTTCTACCCATGGAACGGAAACCTATTCTTGATAGTGATCCTATTTAGTGCTCTATAGTCGACACACATACGATATGTGCCATCTTTCTTTTGCACTAATAACACTGATGAACAAAATGGAGATGAGCTAGGACTAACCATGCATTTCTCAACTAACTCATGCACTTGCCACATAATCTCCTCTTGTTGAGCTTGAGAAGCTTGATAAGGAGGTTTATTAGGCGGTGAGCTTCCTGGAAGAAGTTCAATTGCATGGTCATGATTGCCTCGTTTGGGAGGTAGTTCACAAGGGATATCATGAATAAAAATACCTTGGAACCCCTTGAGGAAATTGGATAGCTCTAATTCCTTTTGATTGTTTATATTTTCTTTTTCTAAAGCATTGGGTTCATTTTGAGAATCTTTAATAAAAATCATGTACACGGAAATAGAGGTCTTTATTGACTTATTGAAAGCTTACTTATGTACAAGGGGTATGGTACTACCCAACTCCTTAGCATCTATGTACATATCTTTTTCCCTGAACTTAAAGTAGATTTGCCTTTCAGGGAATTTAACATTGGCAACCATGCGCTCCAACCATGGTGCCCGTAGGATTACATCCTCATGCTTGAGAGGAGAGACGAAGAGATCCTCCTTGTCCACATAGCTTTGGACATGGAGCCTCAATTTCCCAATTAAGGGAGTGACTGAGGCTTCTTGACCCTTGAAATCACCATCGGCACAAGTAGGACATCTCCCATTTCATAGGCTTGGATGCCTAGCTTGGTGGCCAACTCTGTGGATATGAAACTGTGAGTAGTACCAGGGTCAAAGATAATAAAAGGATCATGTTCTCTTACCTTTCCCCAAGCATAGCATAGAGGAGATCCTTTGTGATGAGCATCCTCTTCTTGAATTTCAACCAAGGTAGCTCTAGGAGGCTCATTATGTGTATTCTTATGGAGGCAAGCATGATAGGCATGCCCTTGCTTCCCACACTTAAAACAACGGTTATCTTTTTGATAATGCTATAGCTCTTCAGGAGAGAGTTTTTTTTTGCCTTTATAAACTCCCTTCTCCTTAGCTTTGTTGTTGTTGCCATTGCCTTTGGGAGACTTTAGGATGTTATCCTTTCCCTTAGGCTTGTTACGGTCCTTGCTTTTCGTGGGCTTAAGATTTCTCTTAGCCCCTTGTTGGAAATTTATTCTTGAAGCCACCATAGTATGGTGTATGACTGCAGATATGGTGTGTGGACTTTGGGATTTAACATACTCCACCATATCCTCGGTTAAACCCACACAAAATTATTTTTTTTGCTCTCCAAAATCCATCTTTTTGAAGACAGTGGCTTTGAGATGTAAATCCCAAAATTTGTCTACATATTTGTGAATTGATTTGTAGGGAGAGAGCTTCAAGCTTCACCATTTGGTGAGTACTTTGTCTTTGGCATCAGTAGCCAAAAACTTCTTCATGATGGAAGCTCTTAAAGCTTTCCGTGTTTGTGGAGCTTTACGTTTGCTCATAGACTAGAGCACCATTGCCTGTCAGACTTTTAAAAATGCATAGCTACATGATGTAGCTTAGAGGACTCCGTGAAGCCCTCATCTCCAAACACCACATGGAATTGTTGGATAAAGGCTAAGACTTTGTCCATAGCACCAAAGATGCCATTGTAGGTAAGGAAAGAGATGTTCTTTCCTCCCTCTTTGAACTTTTTGAGCTTGGACGACCTCTTCCAGGCGGCATAGGATTTCCTATGGCCTCTTCTTTTAGGTGGTTCGAGAGCTACACCATCACTTTCTTTAGAAGAGTAAGAGTATGAGGAGGATGGAGAAGAGGGTGGCCTCTTTCTTGCCTTTTTCTTCCCTTGTTCCTCCTCGTCTGCACAATCAATTTCTTCAAAAGAGGAAGAGGATTAAGAAGATGGAGAAGAGGGTGACCTCTTTCTCACCTTTTTCTTCTCTTGTTTTCTCTCTTCCCTCTTTGAATTATGGTGTAGAGAAGTATGCGGTGGTCTTCTCCATTTAGGGGGTGTTGGAGAGCGTTTACCAGCCGTCTTCGTGGAGCCATCTCCATCGAGGTGGCAAGAGACTCACTTCTTTCTCGTTCTTTCGATGGGGGCTCTACCATTGAAACTTGGATTCTCCTTTGGGAGGGAGATGCATCATCAAGTAGTAAGTTTTTGAGCCCTTCGTACGGATCCTTGTATTCTTCCCTTATCGGGGAGAGTCCTCTTTTGGAAGTCTCACTAGGAGGCTTCCTAGGTACTCTCTCTTCTTGGTGGGGAGTTTGGAGAATACCATGGGTGAGCAATTGTTGTAGCACTTCACCTTGGAGGGATGGGTTGCCCAGAGCTTGTTGAAGCCTAGAAAGAAGATATTTTACAAGCATAGGGACATCATTAAATGCTCTTTCATTAGCAAAATCAAAGCTATGAACATTCATTTCAATCTCTTTTCCCTTGTCATCCATACTAGCAAATTTTAGGTGTAAATTTTTACTTGTACTTTGGCACTTTTTCAAGCCCTAGTTGCTACTCCTCTTTACCTTCAAACATAAGCACTCAAGCATCTATACCCGTGGCTCCAATATTATTAATTGCAAGCAATAGAAGAGAGGGTTCAATAGAGCCAAGACAACATCGATTCTTGTCAAGCTTCTAATAGCTCAATAATGGTTAAGCTATAAGCAAGCCCCATAGGACTCCATTATTAAGACCATAGCTCTTGACAGTATCCCTATTAACTGCATAAAATAGGCATGCTTCAAGGATGAAAAATTCCTATTCTACTTACTCTTTTGCAATTAATAACACCAACCATTTTTAGCAAGCTTGCGGACCTCTCTTCTTGAGCAAGAAAAGAGAAACCAATAGCTCAAATACCAATGTAACATATAATGCACTAGTAACTTGTGTGTAGAGAGAAGGAGAAGTGTGCACAACATGTTGTGATGTTTGCTCATGTACTAGTGCATATTGATTGCTAGTTTTTTATAGATATATGTATTTTGAACCATGAGGATGTACTTGGTCTTAAGCTTGACTTTCTCTTTTTGATAGTTTTCTCTTTTGCTTCATGCCTCTTTCTTTTACAATAAGAGTTTGATTGTCCATTAAACTTGAATATCTTATTCAAGAACCTTCAAAAGAAATATTTATACGAAGATGTATATATCTCATAATAATAAATAACTTGAAAATTATTTCTTTTTTTGGAAGGAAATTTTATTGGGAATTGTCATATTTTTAATTGAAGAAAAATACAATATGTACGAGTATGCTTGTGTCCCGAGGCAGTCACTTATCAAAAGACCCCTATATCACGTGCGTTCAAGAGGTAATTAATAATACCCCAATATACATACTATACTTACACTGTGAGCCTATTTAAGAAACCCCCACCCCCCTCTGTATGTATACATTTTTATACATTTTGGTCTTTTAATAATCCTCTCCGGTTAACTCACATGATATCATACACATTCTAAAAAGTGACCGCCCCGGGGCTTGTGTCCATTAAAAATACAAAACCATACTTACGTATGGTGAGGAGGTGGCACCATCTTCAACCAACTATCATAAACTGTAGGCAACGTGCCCTTCCCTTGTATACTTTTTGTCTCCTCTAGTGTTGAAGGGGTATTATATGCATCTCCTCTAGTGTTATAGGGTCACATGTTTTTTATTTTGACAGATATATTATTATATTGTTTTATTCAAAGCCTTTGCTATGGATATAAGAAAATTTCTTCCTTCTTGTTGTGGATTTTAGAATGCTACCAAAGTTCTAGTAGGTTGTGTAATGTGTCTATTATATCTTGAACTCAGGGAATGTTGGATAGATCTTTGAGGTCCGTTGAAGAAAGAAATCACACTTGGCAGTGCCTGGATCAACATGCATGCAAAATGTGGTGCACTTCAAAAAGCACAAAGAGTTCTTGAGGAGCTTTCCATCCAAGAAGTTCTCTTGGAATGTAGTGATTGCGGGATATGCCCAACAAGGTCTGGGCCAGACAACACTATGCTATTTTCAATAGGGTGCAAAGCAAAATCATCTCTCTAGATGCAATCATTCACGCTTTCCTCTTGAAGGCATGTGGCACCACGCAAGATGCTAATACAGGTAGAACAACATCAATTCATGCTGATATTGTTAGTCAAGGGGGCTTTTGAAAAAGGAGATCGTCCTTGGCAATGCCATGGCAGGATATATCAAGCATGGTGGAGCTAGGAAGCATGGGGATATTTTCATTGGATGAAAAGTGAGGGCATGTTTCTTGATACAATCATCTATGCTTGTATCTGGAAGGTGTGTGGCACTACAAAAGACATTGAGATAAGCAAAATAGTCCATGTTGATATTCTTAGTCAAGATTGGTGAAGAAAGATGTCACTCTTGTTAATGCCTTGGCTGACATGCATGCCAAATTTGGTGCACTTTATAAATCACATAGAGAGTTCCTGAGGAGATTCCCATATGGACGTTGTTGTCAAAGGTGGCCACAAAAGATGCAATGAAGATAAGAACTCACTCACACCTTGAATGTGATCTAGAACATATACAATGCCATATACATGAACAAGGCACATGTGGAGAAGGGAGATCACTGAGGTAGAGAGAGAGAGAGAGAGAGAGAGAGAGAGAGAGAGAGAGAGAGAGAGAGAGAGAGAGAGAGAGAGAGAGAGAGAGAGAGAGAGAGAGAGAGAGAGAGAGAGAGAGAGAGAGAGAGAGAGATCTAGGAAAGGCTGTTCATGATGCTAAAAATTGCTCATACAAGTAAACAAGGGTAGTTCACGGCATAGATCCGTCACATGCTCAATGGATAGACCCAAGGTACACACAAGTGCCATTGCTAATATCATCTAATCCTACACAAGAGACCACTATCATGGCATCAACATGGTCAAGGACTCCAACAACGAACCACCTCCTTGCATCAAGAAAGGAATGGAGAGAGAGAGAGAGAGAGACATGCACAAGCATCAAGGCTACCAATGTGGCTACCCTCTAGAGTAAATGGGGATCTCTACTCTCCTAGGCATGCATACAAAGAAGAGTACCCTACCTCTAACTACAATGCCCACGGATTGGTTGCCTCAAGGGGAAATCCAGAAGGAGTAAACTTGCCACCCATATCCCTTAGTTGAGGAAACTAATCCCAAGAACCCACAAACCCACACCTCAGCTGCTCTCATCTTCCTTGAAAACACAAATTTAGTGCCCACTAAGTGTTAGGGGAGGAAGCTGCAAAAATGCCTCCCTTAAATGGCTAGCAAAAAAGCCCAGATCAAAGGCCTAGGACTGCCCACTAGGGGCACCCTACTAGATGTGGGTTGTGTAGATACACCACCTCTGTGTACCCCACCCCCTACACATATATCTCATAATAGGTTGGTGGGCCAAACCTCTACCCATGACTAAGAATAATGGAGAAAATGCATATGAAGGACTAAACAAGACCTCCTAGGAAAAATATCCCAGGTCTCTAGGAGATTATATTGCCATGGACGGACCAAAAAACCCAAGATTACACATGGGTGGAACATCCTCACATGAGAGAAGTATCTCACACTAATTGGGCATAGCCACAAAATCGACATCACTCCCTAACACCTATCCTTGGGAGAAAATGGGATTGACTAGACAAATCCACATAAATTCCATAACTCTTAACACTTGTCTCTTGGAATTCACTCATTGTGGGATATTCCGAACAAGGTTCAGGGGTTATGTGAAAAAAGATGTCATGTTTGGCAATGGCATTGCAAGATATGCCCAACATGGCAAGGCTAGTAAGATTGGAATGTTTTCACTGGTGGATGTAAAGTGAGGGCATCTCTCTAGGTGCAATCATCTACTCTTGCATCTTGAATTCATGTGGCACTACACAAGAAATTGATATGGTCAAAACTATCCACGTTGTTATTGTTCATCGTAGCCTATTGAAGGCCAGACAACACCTAGATGTTTTCAACCAGTGTGAAGCGAGGGCATCTCTCTAGATGCAATCATCCACGTTTGCAGCTTGAAGGAATGTGGTACCATGCAAGATGTTGATATGGGAAGAACAATTCCCATTGATATTGTTAGTCAAGGGCTATTGAAAAAAGATTCCATGCTTGGGCAATGCCATTGTGCGATATGCCAATCATGGTGGGGCCAGGAAGCACTAGGCTATTTTCACTAGTGTATGAAAATCAAGGGAATCTCTCTAGATGTGTGGCACTATGCAAGATGCATCTTTCAAGCCTCACAATGTCTTGGTCGACATGCATGCCAAATGTGGTGTACTTTAGATAACATAGAGAGCACTCAAAAAGCCTCCCATCTGGGACGTTGTGTCTTGGAATGCATTGATTGTGGGATATGCCCAACAACGGTGGGGCTAGGAAGCATAGGGCTATTTTTAGTGGGTGCAAAGCGAGGGAATCTCTCTAGATGCAATCATCCACTCTTGCAACTTGGAGGCATGTGGCACCGCACAAATACATTTGAATACATTTTACTACAGTTATGGAAATACATTTAAATACAAAAATTGAAAATTTTCCTATCTTGTTACTACTCATGGGCCTACTTGCATCCTCCTGTTGGTGCTTGTTGTCCTGCTTCTGCCTATGCTTCTTGCCCTGCTCTTGCTAGCTGTCTTGTCTTGATCCAAGAATTCATGCTTTGGTGCTTTAACAATTGCGAGGTGCCTAGTCTGACAGGCTTGTATTCATGTGAAAAGTATAAGTCTGTGCTCATGCCAAAAACTTATTTTTCATGCTTCACTACTATTATCTACTAACACGTGGCTCATTTAAATTTTTAGCATTCATCAAAACACACCTATAGAATCATGGTAAAAAATAGACTCATTTTTTGGAGATTTGTGTACGTTGTGCAAAGATGTTGTGTTTGGTCAAAGTGAGCACTCCTTTGGCTTTGAAAGCTCCTCATGACCATACAACCAAGAGTTGTGAGCGTTTCTTATTTTTCCCACATAAAGTTTGGTGTTAGCTTTGAGGTGAAGTAAGGACTTCTATAAACACGTACATATGATAGATCATAATAGTATTTGATATTTTTCTATTTAAAGGAAACTTTTATGTCCTCTTAGGTTACCAAAATAGTGTTAAATTTTGTATGAATCAAAAGTGACTTTGTTTGTTAACTAGCTCATTTCATATTGTCATTAACCATGGAAACTATTTCATACACAAAAGGCATCATGTTTTTAGGGTATTTCTACAAATAGGGTCTTACCACCAACCTGTAGGTGTTAGCAACCCCACTTAGATCCTCTCAACTCTACTAAAATTAACAAAGCATGTTGCTACCCTTGCTTTCTTCTCAAGCAAGATGATTATGCAGACAACCATGTGAGACTTTTTATAATTTGTCAATAACCATCGTCCACCATTCTTGATGTTAAAAGTTACCCATAACCCCTTCATTGTGGAGCTTGTCTTATGTCTTTCTAATTGGTGCACATGCAAATGAAGACACACTACATAGGCAATTAGAGAACATTGTTTTGTCAAGCTATGAGAAAACTACATGAGTAGTAGAAAACTACGCAAGTAGATAAACTTTTGTTCATCCAATCATGAGGAAATTACAAAAGTACAGATCATATATAGTGCATGTCATACAAAAGCTCCATAAATAAGTATGATGGAGAGTCAACATTGTGTCTCCCTAGAAATTATAAGGATTGGACTAAATGCCCTAAGAAAACACATAGACATGGAGATTTGGATGTAGATGATGAAACTTTATGACTTGTTGGCACATAACTTTTTTTGTCGATTTGTAGATGATCTCATTGTTTATCTACTATCATTGACAATGACTGATCCAACTCACTAAGTTTATAGCTTGTAAATGGGAGGACTTTGTCTTTGCTCATGTATTGATAGCTTTAATGACTAGACAAATGTAGTTGCCTTTCTACATGCATCATTCTTCCACTCAGGCATGTCATATGTAGAGAGTCCTACACCACAAAGTTCCTGAGTTGATGCCACTCTCTTGTTTTGGGCATGGGAGATTCCAAGCATGATTGAGATCCTCTGGACTAGAATCAAGAAATATGTCATTGCATCTGTTTGAAGGAAAACATTTGGATTTTATACAGTTTTCATAGGTGACACATCAATGGAGTACCTTGTTTGTCTTTGTAAGAAGGCTAGTGCATCCTCATTGAGCATAGTCTTTATCTTATCTTTAGTGCATTTCTCTTGATACATGAGTCCATATTCATCAACATCATAATTTCGGTCATCCCTCACACCCAAGATGTATGGTGCGATTAGCTACTTTCCATGTCCCACATAAACTCATTTTATTTAGTGATCCCCTAAAAGATCCATTCTCATGATCCTCTATGATGATACTTTGGGTCATCCCTCACACCCAAGATGCATGACACTATTAGCTGCTTAGCTTTCCATGTCTCACATAAACTCATTTTCTTTAGTGGTCCCCTAAAAGATTCATTTTCATCATCCTCTATGATGATAATCTTAGAAAGCGCTTTGCGACCTACTGAAGATTGATTCATGCTAGAGAGATTAGATTCTTCATCCAAAAAGTTTTTTGACTAGTAGTAGAAGATCTTGGCTTGTCTTTTGGTCCACATCCCTCAGGTTTAAAGGCTAATTATAAATTCAATCATGGAAACAACCTTAGCCTATACCTCTTCATCTCCCTTCACAACATATTTTGCATTAGCAATCATACGTATGAAAATTTGAAACACATGCATGAGCACAAAACCTGCAAGTTGCATAAAGTAGTCATGAGCCGCAACAAGTGAAACCCTACCTTGGAGAACATTGAACAAAAGTTCCCGTGGTTGATGCCATTTTGAAGTTCTAGGGTTTCTATCATCTCAACCCCCCCCTTCTTGGGTCACTAAGTTCATGATCAATGCTACTGACAACAACATATCCATTGTAACTATCCCTAAAATCATTAGGCTATTGGTGAGTCCTTTGAACACCTTCCCTATGGCCACAATCCCTTTTATATTCATCCTCCTTTTCATGGTCTCTTTATCTCTTGTAACTCAAACATGTCTATTTTTCATGTATTAACAATCATACGCGTGGAAATTCTGACACATGCACAATGCCTTGCATTTGATCAAGCCTGCAAGCTACACAAAGTAGCCCTGATACATGTCATGTGAAATCCTACCTTGGTAAACAATGAAAAACTAATCCTTTGCACTAGAATCAAGCATTATGTCATTGCATCTCTTTGAAGGAAAACGTTTGTATTTCATACAATTTTCATAGGTGACACATCAATAAAGTACCTTGCTTGTCCTTGTAAGAAGGCTGGTGCATCCTCATTGGGCTTAGTCTTCACCTTATCTTTAGTGCCTTTCTCTTGATACACGAGTCCATATTCATCAACATCATAATTTGGGTCATCCCTCACACCCAATATGCATGGCGCTATTAGCCGCTTTCCATGTCTCACATAAACTTATTTTCTTTAGTGTTCCCCTAAAAGATCCATTTTCATGATCCTCTATGATGATAATTTGGGTCATCTCTCACATCGAAGATGCATGACGCTATTAGCTGCTTAGCTTTCCATGTCTCACATAAACTCATTTTCTTTAGTGGTCCCCTAAAAGATTCATTTTCATCATCCTCTATGATGATAATCTTAGAAAGCCCTTTGTGACCTATTGAAGGTTGATTCATGCTACACAGATTAGATTTTTCATCCAAAGAGATTTTTATTGTTGGCAGTAGAAGATCAACCCCCTCTTCTTGGGTCTCTAAGTTCATGATCATTGCTTCTAACAACAACATATCCATTGTATCTATCCCTAAAATCACTAGGCTCTTGGTGAGTCCTTTGATCACCTTCCCTATGGCCACAATCCCTTTTATACTCATCTCCTTTTTCACGGTTTCTTTATCTCATGTCTATTGCTCATGTATTAACAATCATACGTGTGGAAATTTTGACACATGCACAATGCCTTCCATTTGATCAAGATTGCAAGCTACACAAAGCATCCCTGATACATGTCATGTGAAATCCTACCTTGGTAAACAATGAACAGCTCAAGTTCCTATGGTCAATCCCCTTTTGACAAGCTAGGGTTTCTATCATCTTGATCCGTCCTGCTCTAGTCTCTGTGTCCATTAGAAAGAGAACAAAGTATAAGAGGGACTCTTTATTTGGAAGTTTAAGGGACTCAAATCTTTAGTATTATGAAAGTAATCACAAAATAGATTTTTTAATTCAAACAAAAAGAAAATACTTTATTTGAATTCAAAAATTCCCCCAAAAATGAAATTTAAAATCTAGCGATCAAAACCATATCATCTAGGATATCTATGAAAAGAGCTCCACATGTAGATGCAAATCTATAATCTTTTCCCAAATCAAAGATCATGTGTAAGAGTTATGGAAGGCTAAAAATCATACAATTGTCATTTTCCATTTTAGGGGGAAAAGGGCATCCTTTGACCACTCCAACACTTCTCTTACACACCCACCATTCCTGCACACATGGTTTGCACTTATTTGTCAATTCTTAACACTAGAACGGTAACAGGACACTTTTATGTCCTTGGACACTTTTGTGTCCTGTTAAGTGACCATTTTGCTTGAATTATTTGAAGAGTATGAAAATGAATTTTTAGATGCTATATATCCACAAAGTTGCCTTATGAGCTGAAAAAAACTTAGCATTTTTTTTTTAGTATCGATCTCACCATTAACCTTACTCTTGCACAACATTTTTGAACGTAAACTGTGTGAAAAAACGGGTCCTGTTTTTGGCTTTTTTTCAGTTTTTGGCAACTATACCACTCTAAACTTCATGTTTGTGAGGTTTAGATGGCTAGATGTTAGGCCTTCATAGTTCTCAACATGTTTTGATGCTTGTAGGGAGAGCTAAGTGTTAAAATTGAAAGTTATGACCAATTTACAAGAATTGCATAATCATGTTTTTTGGCCAAAATTAGCACTTTTATGATTTTTTTGCTGGCTTTCTTGATATCCAAATTCAATTTTGATTGTGTAAGTGTAATGTATAACATAAATCTAATCTTCCTTGAGTTTTGGGGGACCTAATATGCTATATAGCATAGTATATGATGATGGTTGAGTTTTTTGATTGCTGAAGAATACGATACATTTTAGAGTAGCAAGTATAACTTTCTCAGTATTGCTAGTTTCTTAGGCCAATTGTGTGTATTTTGTAGGTAGTAACCATATCTAATCATAGAATACAAACTTGGCTAGATATTGAGTAGTTTCTATGGGTTTCTAGAGGTCATAATGCTAAACCCAGTTTTTTCATGTTTGCTGTATTTAGCACTTTATCATTGCCCCCAAGGTTCCAATTGTAAGAGATCCATTATCCTTTTGACATGCTCCATGGCTCCTTTTGAATACAGAGGCCCAAAGGAAACTAAGAAAACATGTATATAGTATCTGTATTGAGCGTGACTATAGAAACTTTGATGGTAGGTCCGCAGAATGGCAAAAATGCAACTTTTTTGTACCTTTTTTTTTTTGCCCAAAAAACAATTAGTGAGGTAAAAGCAACCATATGTTTTGGTCACCAAGCCATTGAAGTTAACGGGGCATTTTATCTCATGTCCTACAAAAATCTCCACTCTTATTTATATGCAATCAACCGTAAGAAATTGCTATTTTGGGCAAAATGCACTGGTCCATCAACTTTGGAGGCTTGTAGTGACCAAGGGATGAGAAAAATTACAAGTTTCTCATTTTTTCTATATGTAGTAGTTATTGAACTATAAGCTCATGAAAGGATTTTTCAAAATGAGTGGATCTACTATGGTTTTGGAATTTTTTCCCAAAACCCTGAAAGGAAACTTTTATGTCCTGTTAGGTTACCATTCTAGTGTTAATCACCTCCACAATCTCACAAGAAGGGGATTCTTCTTTTCACACTTATGATGCCTGTATTGATTAATATGAGCTTGCCTTTCTCCCATAGGGCAATGATATCAACATTGCAAACAAAACATCGATATAGGCATTGATATACACGTCAATATAGATATCAACATCTATAGTGATAATGATATTGACACTGCACTACTATATACACATGTATATCAAAGCTTATAGGTACAAAAATTTGATTGCCCCCGCATTAGATCAGTAATAGGATGTTCATGCAGTCCATATATGAAGTTTTGTTATGCATGTAAAGAGATAGGATCACATGCACTCATTATGTTTACTTCTCATTCACATGCCTTGAGAAACATGTCCTTGCTTGCCTCTTTCTCAATAGGAAAAAACTACTCATAATTTCCACATACGAGGTGAAAGAGCAAGACATGGATCCACAATGGTGCTTTTGGTGATGTTTGAACATGGTGATGGTCAAGCAAAAGGTTCCAAAGTTTTTGGACTAATTTTACTTTCCAACAACATGCCCTTCAATAACAATTTTAATCTTTATGTTGTTTGTGTCAGGCTCCCTTTCTCTGCAATTTGGCCCATTCACTTTGTAGTACTTCCTCTCTTTTCCTTAGTTCCTACAAGGGTCAAATCATGTATTGGTGGTACCAAAAAAAGGGGTGTCTTGGGCAGTCCTTTGGTAGCACTTTATAAGCCCCATCTTCATGTGCTAATGTAAAATAAACTAGCATGTTATATATCAATGGATATATTTTTTAATGTAGAATTTAAAACTATAAAGTCTGAAAAGTTTTTATTTTTTTTGCAAAAAATTACAGGTCCCCACTTTTTTTAAAGGGTACTATCTAAAAGTGAGAAAAGTGGTACGACTTATACGTTCTATCACGCACAATGGGTTTTCCCCAACAACTCCTAGCATGTCTCCCAATTAGTTTGGATTGTTGCATGGGCCCATCCCCTAAGTGTCTTCTCTCCTTTCTCATGGTTTGGCCTCTTGCTAGACTAGCCACGTTCCCCAAGTTTTTGCCCTTCTCCTGAGCTTCCTCTTCCTCCATTCTCTTTAGGTCTTTTAGTAGACTTGCCTCTTTGGTGGACCCTATTCTTGAAGCTCCATAATTATAAGCATTGTCATCATCATCATCATCATCATCACCATCATGTGCCCTTGTTGAGACTTTTCCTTTGTTATCCTCTTCATTGGCACTATCCTTGTTCTCTTCTTCCTCATATGGCTTATGAGTTGTGTCCTGATCTTTGGGTCATGTTTTTGCAGTGGTGATCAATTCATCTAGATGGGTTCTAGCTTGCTCCATGAATGAATCCTTTGTGTCCAAGATCATTTTTCTAATTCACTGTAGCCAATGTATACATCATCTTCATGTTTGGCCAAGATGCTTTCAATGGCCCTTATAATAATCTCCATATTTAAGATTTTTGGTAATGATTATGATTGTTTTGAAGATCTTTCCCTTGCTTCTATAGTGCAACATTCCTATGTTCAGGTGCCTCCTTTTCTTTCATGACATTCTACAAGCTTTCCTCCTATTATTTCAAATGTCTAGACTAGTACGCTCTATTAGCTACTAGTTTCTTTTCTAGGCCCTTGCATTCATTCTCTAAATCTTGTAGTTCGGTTTTAGTTCTTGGACCTCATGTGATCTTTGAATTTATGCAAAGTAAATAGGGCCTTGAGATTGTGGGAAACCATGATGAGAGCTACCATAGCCAAACTGACCTAGAGTTCCACTCCTTGCTCTGAATGTTTAACTTGAAAAATTGGTATGAGCATGGGTACTTCTAGGAATGAAATCTTGTCTATAGAAAATCCTAGTGCTAGGGGGATGGATTCTTACCTCTAGACTTTCACAAACGTGTGTCTGCTTCATCCATTTGTTGGCCAAGGTCATGGCCTGAGAAGGGTCATCTCTCATGTAGTTAGCATTGCCCATTGTGGCCTTTTGACAGACAGGTATCCCGGGAAGTCCCTTTGGTGCACACCATGGTGGTGAGAATGCACTCCAATGTTTTGTTGAAGCTGCCATCTTGACTATTAGTTTTGGAATAACAAGTAGTGTCTATTTGACGTTTAATAGGAAATTTATCAATTAATGGTTCCACCGCTTTGCTGAAGACCTCTATGTCATTTATAGATACTAACTCCAAAGGACAATATGTGGTTATGATATTGTCATATATAAACTTGGTTGTCTTTAAGACCCTCTTATTTGGTAGTGCCTAAGCTTCCATCCACTTGGTGACATAATCCATGTCTACCACAATTTATCTATTTTTACCCTTTATAGTCTTGAAAAAACCCACGAAGTTCAATCCCCATTTTCAAAAGGGCTCCAATCGATCTACCAAATGAAGAAGCATCACATCTTTAGCCATTTCCCTTTTAGTATCTAGCATGAATCATACTATACAACCACCCCTTTTGCATCCTTGAACAACTATTCTACCCATAAGACAACTTGTAGAATCTTTAGCATTGTAAAGTTTCCCGCATATTGCCTTTTTGCATCTTCTTCATGAGCTTTGACCAAAATATCTACCCTTTCTAGCTCATACGAAAAACTCTTGAGAACCCTAGTCGATACAAGACATCATTTACCAATAAAAAATTTAATGATTAGATGACTAGGTCCTTCCTTTTTGCTAATGTTCTTCTTATGAGATGCTTGAAAGTTTCTAGGAAACACACAATCCCAAATTGTCTACCATGATACCATGAATATATTGGCATCAAGAAATTGATCCTAAATGCATTTTAGCTTGCCTTTTTGATTCAAGATTTCTCCACATAAGAATTCTACACCAAAATGATTAGCCATTGACTTTTGCCTTTGAAGATCAAATTCTTGTTTGAGAAGAAACATCCAACATAGAAACCTTTCCCTTTGATTTGAACTTTATTGATCAAGAAGAGAAACACTTGATGATCTACAAAGAAAATAAAATCATTACACCTAGTAGATAATGGAAAAACTTTTCTAGAGAGTAGGCCCTCGTGAATGATTCTTGTTAGTGATAGTGTAACCTTTCCTGGCAGCAAAAATAGATCAAAAAGTCACTATCAAGTTGTCATAAAAACTAATACCTAAAACTCCCAAATGATTTTCTCATGTTAAACTGATCATTTAATATGGGGAAGTACAAGGGGAGTAAAAGAATGAATATTGGTAAGGCTGTCAAACCGGTCTTTGTCAGGGATCCAAAGGAGGGAAAACAGGGATCCAAAGGGGGACAGTTTGCAAAAGAGCTATGTGCTTCAATGGGGCTTAAAAGACCTACATTTCAGCTCCATTAAGACTTACATAGGCTAAGGTTCCAAAAATTGACTCATTTATCCAATGGCCAAAGCAAGGGGAAAACTGGATGGTCATGGGAAGACTAAAAAGTCTTCCCACATCCCTAGAAGGAGGGAAGGAGCCCTTTTAGTAGGGGAGGAGAGACAAACACACACACACACACACACACACACACACACACACACACACACACACACACACACACACACACACACACACACACACACACACACACACACACACACACACACACACACACACACACACACACACACACACTCCAAGGCTACCTCTTTACACAAAGGGAATACTGGACACATGTCAAGCTCCTAGGCCAGTTGCCCCCAATCTCCCCTCAAATCCTATTGGATGGCCATAGAGGTGGACCAATGAGAGTTAGGCTAGAGTAAAGTTAGTCTAATCAATTAAGATATTCTTGATAAACTAACCAATATAAATTAAGCTCCCTAAAAGACTATTGGACCGTCTACCAAGGGGTCCAATGAGTATTCAACAGCCCAATGGCTTGCCTGATTCTCCTATTGGCCAGAAGACTAAGAGGTCCAATGAGAGTTTAATTGAATTATTTAATTACCTAAAGCTATCACAAAAGGTGAAAGGGGGACACTTGTCAAAAGGCTATCAACTATGCTTCTAATTTGTGATTTACTAAGCTTTACAAGAGCCAATGGGACGCCAGCATGAGCAACTAGCAAGAGGGGTCGACCAAGGGGAGAGAGAGAGGGCTGCGAGAGAGGGCAGCATTTTACTCTAACACATTGCCACGCACACACAACAACTCATGTGTGCAAGAAGAACTCCATGTCCTTCTCCAAGCTTTGAGAAGTAGAGGCCTACACCAACAACTTTTGGCTATGGAATGAAAATCCAACCAAGAGCCAAGTTTCAATGGCATGCTTATCTCCTCTACCATGCTAATTACTAAGCTAAGCTATGCTATTAGAGTGATTATGTGAGGAGAATACTTCTTTCTCGTAAGATACCTCTTCTTCCTCTCAATCTATCCTCATTCCCTGCTAGCTCTCACCATTTTTGAAGGTGTGTGAGGTCTTGGACTATGGCTAGGGACACCAGGTGTGTTTTTCAAGAATAATTTGGTGCATGAAGCTTCCATCTTCATTGCACCAATGAGTTTTGTCAAGGAACACAAAGATTGTATTGTAAAAAAGTCTCCTTTGATGGGAGAAGCTATAATACAAAGCCTTTATGGAGGGGAGACCGGCTCCATGTAAATCCGGTCCTCAACTATTGTCAATTGTTCTATTTTTCTCTCTTTTCAAGTATGGTCAATGCCAAATTAGCTAGGTGTAAATTTTTATGTTGCTTCCTCAAATTAGGTAATCTCTCTATGCTCATTAGGAACTTATTCTTAATGAAATGCTCACTATGTTATCAATTTTCGCTACACACAAGTTACTACTACATTACATGTTACACAAGTTGTGCTAGAATGACTCCGAGGGAAATTCCTAAAGAATCCACATGCACATGCTGGAAAATAGCATCTCACCTTGGTTGCCTTAGTACTGGCTAAGTGATGACAAGCTGTTTAGATCTTGAAAGGACTCCTTGCATAGACTAGAACTATAAAACCGGATATCCTTATTTTTAAGTGCATACAATGTATAAACTTTCTCATCAAAAATTTCCTTAAAAGAATCTACAAATACCCCAAAAAGCTACTTACTTCATTGGTAGACTTGGGCAGTTTAGCCTCCACGATTGCCTTGATTTCATACTTAGTCATCTCCATACCCTTGATGAGAACACTACATGTCCCAACAATAGTCCCTTGAAAACTGCAAAAACACACTTATAAGGGTTCATAGTTACACTCTTTGACGTCTATCTCTTGAATATCAATGTTAGATAGTCTAAGTGTTCAGTCATTTGAAAATACACCGTAAAATAATAAAAAAATATTGCAATGAATTTGTGAAGAGAGTCCTTGAAGATTTGCATTATGATGTGTTGAAACGTGGTTGAAGCATTGCAAAGGCCAAAGGGCATCAATAGATACACGAATTCTCTCCATGATTTGATAAAGGTTGCCTTTTCTCTATCTTAGGTTCCAATGCAATCTAATTCAACATACCCATCCAAAAAATTGTACATTTCGTGCCTTGCCACTTGATCCAACATCATTCATCTTCTTGAACTCTACATAAACCCTCAACTTCCCATTTTTCTTGGGAACCACTGCAATAGGGAATATTTAGAACTCTTGACCTTGGCTATAAAATCTGCCTTTAATGGGCTATCAATTTCTTCCTTCACCTTTACTGCATAATTTAGATGCATCTTTATGGACCTAGCATCAATTTTTAGCAGAATCCTATGCTTACAAATAGTATGATTACACTTGGCCAACTCATTTCTCACCTAAGGTAAGACTTGAGCTAGTTTTATTGATTCTACACTTAACTTAGTGACACTTCTAGAGATCTTAAGTAAAAGTACCTCAATCAGAGCCTCTGATGACTTGGGCCTTTCCTTTGAATTCTCAAAGTCTTTTGGCACTCTCTTTGTAATGATATGCAGCTTGGGTCGTTACTCTTCCATCATTGTTTTCTTTATGATTGTTGCTACCTCTGCCTCATGACTCCTTAGAAGCCTCCCCAATAGTTGCATCCATGGCTTACTAATTTATACACTACAAGAGGTCACTTAAATTCCGGTGCCAAATTATCGACATTAATCGCGGGTGTTGGTATATGTGTAGGTAAGTATGGAGGGAGATGAATTTTTTTAAAAATCTCATTTTTGAAATTTTGACGCAAATTTTGATGTATCTTTCGGTGCCTATATCAATGTTTTTTTCGACGTCTGTAGGATAGATGAATTTTTCGATGCCTGAACCGATGCTTGTACCGATGGAACCTGCAAAAACAAATCCGCGGGTCTTTCCCTGTGCATTTCTCTAGTTTTTGCTCCTCTTCTCTTGTCTCCTCCTCCTCACCTACTACAGATTTATTTCCTAACAACTTGCGGGAGGTGAAAATATTGCTTGTGGACTACTCTGTAACATTTAATGGCCTAATAACTTATGTGTAGCGGAAATTAGCATGAACATAGTGGGCATTTCATTAGAATAGATTCCTAATGAGAATTACAAGAGTGCTTGGGTGGAGAGAGCAACAAAAAGCATAACACCTAGTTAGATAGCATCAACAATACTTTCAAAAGAGAGAGAAATTAAGCTATTGACAACAGTTGAGGACCGGATTTGCATGGAGCCGGTCCCCCCTCCAAAAGGCTTTGTATTATGGTTTCTCCCATCAAGAGAGACATTGTACAATACAATTCTTTGTGTTCCTTCAAGACTAGCTAGTGCAATGAAGATGGAAGCTTCATGCACTAAGAAAAACACTTAATCAAACACAACTTGAATTATCCCCGTTCTCAGACCCAAGACCTCACACACCTTCGAAGATGGTGAGAGCTAGCAGGGTATGAGAGTAGATTGAGAGGAAGAAGGAGTATCTTACGAGAAAGATGTACATCTCCTCACATAATCACTCATATTAGCATAGCTTAGCTTAGTAATTAGCTTGGTAGAGAAGATGAGCATGCATTGAATCTTGGCTCTTGGTTGGATTTGCATCCACATGCCAAGAGAGTGTTGATGTAGGCTTCTATCTCACAAGCTTGGAGTAGGTGATGAGCTCTCCATTAAAGCTTGGGAGGAGATAGAGTATTCTTTCTTCACACATGGTCAAGTGTGAGTGTGTGTGTGTCAATACCAAGCAAAAATCAGCCCCCCCTCTCTCTTGGGCGAGCCCTTCCTGCTAAATTGGTCTGGCTTTTGCCTCATTCGACCTCCCCAAGTCAAGCCAATGGGTGTTAAGTAGCATGAGTGATAGCCTTCTGACATGTGTCCCCCTTTCCCCTTTTGTGAGAGCTTTAGATAATTAAATAATTAAACTAAACTCTCATTGGACCCCTTTGCCTCCTGGCCAATAGGAATCAGGCAAGCCATTGGGCTCCTGAATGCTCATTGGACCCCTTGGGAGACTGCCCAATAGTCTTCTAGGAGACTTAATTCTCATTGGTTTCTTTTATTAAATGTTTTTAAATTAATTAAACTAGATTTACTCTAGCTTAATTCTCATTGGTCCACTTCAAGGGTCTTCCAATAGGAATTGGGCACCCCTTGTGGGCATCTGGCCTAGGGAGCTGACATGTGTCCCTAATTCCCTTTGTGTAAAGGGAGCCCGTGTGTGTGTGTGTGTGGCTTTCTCTCTCATCCCCTACTAAATGGGCTCGCCCCCTCCTTTGTAGGCTTTGAAGAAGACTTTTGTGTACACACTAAGCATCCAATTTTCCCTAGGGTTGACCTTTTGGACACAACCTTTGAATTTTGGAACCTTAGCATTTTGGAAGTCTTAATGGGCTGAACCTTAGGGTCTTTTTAGCCCATTGTTGCACATGGCTCTTTTGCAGATGGCCCCCCCTTTGGATCCCTATTTTCCCTCCTTTGGATCCCTACTGTGGCCGGTCTGCTAGCTTAACCAATATTCTAGCTTTTTCTCCCCTGGCCTTCCCCACATTAAATGATCAGTTTAATATGAGAAATTATGTGATCGATTGATGAGTTTTAAGTTATAGATTTCGGTTAGGTTTAGTTTAAGTTATAGGTTAGGTTACGATATAGCTAGGTTATAATTTAAATTAGATTAATTATACGTTAGGCTCAGTTAGATCATAGGCTAGGTTAGATTAGGTTTATGTTATAGGCTAGGTTAGGTTATATATATGTTAGGTTAGTTTATTGGTTAGGTTAGGTTATACGTTAGGTTATAGGACGTTAATTAGGTTAGACTACCATCCAAGTTAGGTTAAGTTATAGGTTATAGGCTAGGTTAGCTAGATTATAGGTTAGATTTAGGCAACAAGTTAGGTTAGGTTATGTTATAGGTTGTATATACGTAAAGGTTAGGTTAGGTTATAGGTTAAGTTAACTAATGTTTAGGTTATAGGTTTGGTTCGAAAAAATATGATGCTCCCAACTGAAACATTGGCGGCCCATAACCATGATGTCAGTAGCTTACAAAATTATTGCCAAGTCAATTGCCCTAAGACTCTCTCTCACTCTGGAAAAGGGTATCACTCCTCACCGACAAGGTTTCATAAAAGGAAGATCTATTTAAGATAACACCTTGATAGCTGCAATGGTTGGATTAGAATATACACCATTCACAATGCAAGATTGTGTTGGTTATAGGTTAGGTTAGAGCTAGCGACAAAATAATAGAAAAAACGCAAGCGGACTTCGATTATGTTAGGTTATAGGTTAGGTTAGGTTATAGGTTATGCTAGATTAGGTTAGAGCTAGTGGCAATTTAATAGTAGAAAAAACGTATGCAAACGGACTTCAAAGATTACTCGTGTACTTCAAAAAACGCAAATAGACTTCGATTTGGTTAGGTTATAGGTTAGGTTAGGGGTTAGGTTTAGGTTAGATTACAGGATAGGTTTAGGTTTAGGTTACAAGTTAGGCTAGATTATAGGTTAGGTTAGAGCTAGCGACAAATTAATAGTAGAAAAAATGCAAACGGACTTTGAAGATGAATAGTGTACTTTAAAAACCGCAAAGAGACTTCGGTCAGGTTAGGTTATAGGTTAGGTTTAGGCTATAGGTTAGGTTATAGATTATGTTAGGTAAGGTCAGGTTTAGGTTATATGTTAGGTTAGAATATAAGTTAGGTTAGAGGTAGCGGAAAATTAATAGTAGAAAAAACGTAAACGGACTTCAAAGATGACTCGTGTACTTCAAAAAACACATACGGACTTCGTTTAGGTTAGCCTATAAGTTAGGTTAAGGTTTAGGGTTATGTTAGGTTTAGGTTATAGGTTAGGTTAGAGCTAACGACAAATTAATAGTAGAAAAAACACAAACGGACTTTGAAGATGACTCATGTACTTCAAAAAACTCAAACGGACTTCGATTAGGTTAGCCTATAGTTTAGGTTTAGGTTTAAGGTTATGTTAGGTTAGGTTAGGTTAGGTTAGGTTTAGGTTATATGTTAGGTCAGATTATAGGTTAGGTTAGAGCTAGCGGCAAATTAATAGTAGTAAAAAAAATGCAAACGGACTCGTGTACTTCTAAACACGCAAACGGACTTTGGTTAGGTTAGGTTATATGTTAGGTTAACGTTATAGGTTAGGTTATAGCTTATAGGTTAGGTTATATGTTCTAGGTTATGTTAGGTTATATTAGGTTTAGGTTACAGGTTAGTTTAGATTATAAGTTAGGTTAGAGCTAGTGGCAAAAAGTAGAAAAAACGCAAACGGATTTCAAGAATGACTTGTGTACTTCAAAAAAACGGACTTTAATTAGGTTATGTTATAGGTGAGGTTATAGGTTAGGTTTAATTTGGTTATAGGTTAGGTTAGGTTAGGCTAGGTTAGGTTAGGTTATGGGTTATAGGTTAGGTTTAGGTTATAGGTTTGAAAAGCACTTGTGCAATCCGATGTATCCGCTTTGGTCTGGCAATGGACGGAGTAAACCCATTCGGATTATGGAGTTTGTCATGGAGCACGTGGACTATTTGTATGGTTAATTATAATCTTCCACCATGGCTATCTATCAAGAAGGGCCATCTGTTATTGTCATTAATTGTCCCAAGAAAGTACAAAGCAAAGAACATGGACATCTATCTTGCACCACTTATAAAAGAGCTCCAAAGCTTGTGGACAGGAATCAATGTGGTTGATATGTCCCAACCAATCGGACGATGAAATGTACATGTGCAAGTCATTCTCATGTGGACCATGCATGATTGGCCAAGCTTCGGTGAGAGCTCAAGTAAGTGCCTTTGAAACTTTCACATACATGTTATTCCTGGCTATGCCAATGCTTTTATATTTTAATTTGTGATGTTTCAGGCTTGAGTTACTCGGGCAATCATGCACTGTCCAAAATGCGGTCCTCGACTTGGCTTCCACCGCTCTGAGCATTTGAGCAAGACAGTTTATGAGGAGCATGGTAGATTTTTGCCTGAAGGACATGAGCTACATGGACCAAACATATGCAAACATGGCATGCATCCACTAAAAGTGAGCGATTGGAAACACATGTGGCTGGAGAGGGGAGATTCATGCCACCTGGAATGAAAAGACTATCTATTTTCCATGAACTCCCGTATTGGAGTGACCTGCTGATTAATCATTTTCTTGACCCAATGCACATCTTCAAGAATGTGGGGGAGATCATATGGAAAACCATCACTGGAAAAAGGGAGAGCAGGGCCCAAAGAGATGACCTGCAGGTTGTGGGTCAAATTCCACAGACGTGGCCTTGACTTAAACCGAATGGGAAGTTTGCTATACCAAAAGGACCATTGGTTTTGAGTCGTGCAGAAGAGCAACAAGTGAAGAAGACTATATCTTCATTCAAGACTCCACTGGGTGCATGCAATGTTTGAAAACAACTTTTACAAGAGATGAAAAAGCTCAGTGGTCTTAAGTCCCATGATTGGCACACATTTTTACATTTTATCCTACCAATTTCCATAAAGGATTGTTTGATAGATGACATTAGAAGAACAATCTACAAAATCAGTGAGTTGGTACTCTGGATCAGTTCAAAAAGAGATAAGAGAAGACAACATCGATGCAGCACGCTTAAATGATATTGAAGCAAGGTGCATGGTGGAGAAGTACTTTCCAATAAACATTCTTACCATCCAAATGCATGTACTTGTGCATGTGGTCGATGAAGTTGCAGTTTACTAGGGTAGTCCATAGCAACTAGATGTTCTTCTTGGAGAGATTTATGAAGACTTTAAAGGGGTTCGTTCGTCAAAGGGCTCGCCCTGAGTGTAGCATGGCCAAAGGATGGCTTGTACAAGAGTCTCTTGTCCTCATCAATGAATTTTTGGTCTCAATTGATCCAGAGATACCCCAAATGTGGACTACTAAGTTCAGGTGACAGAGGACAAGCTGTAGGGACAAGGCATTGTTAGGAAGATGGACATCACAATGAAAGAAAAGGTTATGAGATTTTGCCTTCTCAACTAAGACATTATGCAAAAGTGGCTAGAGAGGTACGGAGGGGAAAAGCAACATTGCTTGACAGATCGCCTGCAATTCAAGCGCAATCGTGCCACTAGAAACCTTACTTTTCCAGATCATCTTCAAAAATTGCCTGACTTTTCAACTGGGTGGTGGTTAGATGTGATATTCTCAGAGGCAAAGAGGAATGGAGTGTTGATTACTGAAGAGGAAGAGGAGATGTCAAGGGGTTGTGATTGGCATGTATATTTTCACAACTTCATTTTTGAGCTCCACATGATAACATTACCTTAATAACTTTAAGTCTGTTTCAATTTTGTGGCTGCGGTATCACAAATATAGAGCTTTGTGGTCACATGGGAAACACTTCAGAGTGCAACGGATCGACGAACAAAGGGTCACTTTCAACAGTGGTGTTAGGGAAAGCTTTGTCCAAAAAAGTAGGGGTAGTGCCAAGGATGAGAACACAAAGACTAGACAACTTGAATACTTTGGCTACGTCCAAGACATCTTGAAGATCATCTTTATAAAGTTTTATATTTTTATCTTTGATGTCAAGTGGTTCAAAGTTATTACCAGCGGCCCTAATGCAACTGTGACAAAGACAAGAGTGGATTGATTCAAGTGAATTCTAGGCGGGTGTAAATAGATGCGCGAGATACATTCGTACTTTTGGAGCATTGTGAACAAGTTGTATTCACACTAGATCCACTATGGAGAGAAAATGATGAAAATCATCTGTCTAAACCGCACTGGCTCTATGTTGTTCAAGTTGCTCCACGGAGCAAGCAAGTGTGTGAAGGATTGGATGTTGAGGTCGAAGAGGTGATTCATGAACAAAGTGCAGGGCCAACGGATGATATAAGTTTGGATTTTGAGCTGGAGGTCAATGGTGAGCATATGCCTAAACCTAGAGATGAAGTGTCAAATACTGAAGTTGATGCGAAGAGCAACAAAGAAGTAGGGTTTGATGATGAAGATGCAGAAGTACAGATTGAGATAGACATCTATGGTGCATCAGATCTCATAGAAGACGAGAGATTAACTACTGATTTTTGCTAGGAACTCTTTTGTAAAACTCTTTTTATTAGTCTACAATACACTTTAGATTCATTCATTTGTGTTAGCAATTTGTTTATTTGTTATTTGTATTGATTAAGCATTTCTTCTGTAAACTAACGTATTTTGTGGGTGTTCTTTGTGTATCTGTAGCCATGGCCGATGACAATGAGCCATATTCTCCTAGTTTTAGTTTTCTTGTCACTCCGGTCGACATGTCACCTGAATAGATGGGTCTCTTTTTGACACAGTTCACACCAGAGCAGATAGCGATGGCACAAAACCTTTGGGCAGCAGGTTCCTCTAGACCTACTACAACTGACCCTACGCCTAGGACTAGTGTGGTCCCTACACCGACCGGGCCCACACCTCAGTCAAGTGTGCCCCCTACGCCTAGGACTAGTGTGCCCCATACACCGACGGGTGGTTCATCCTTGAGACGAGGTAGGCGTTGTTTTGGAAGTAGTGGTGGCGGTTCTATCAATACGTCTGCACCACCGAGAGAGCGTCTCACACTCTCTTCAATGGATAGTTCATTGATTGGCACACCACGTACACCTTGGGGATCACACGAGCATGATCCTAGCAAGGTGTACAAGAGCAGGGATGGGGCTGTTGTGGCGGATAGGGTCAAAAAGGCCATGCGACATAGGATTTGACAGCTCTGTACAATTCAATTTGGTCACTCTGTGATGGAGGTTTGGGATAACCTTGAGGATGAAAGAAAGAATTACATCGTCGAGGCCATTCATAGAGAGTACATGTCGGCAGAGGGGTACGATCAAGTCTTGAATGGCTGGATTTTGGGTGTGGCCAAGGCCACAATGTCACACCCTCGGTCAGAGGCAACAGACAGGTACAATGCCGGCAGTCCAAATCCGGGATGGTTGGATGCAGAGGAGTGGGCGAGGATTGCACGAGAGACACAAGACAATCCAGACAGATTTCAACAGCAGAGAGATGCAGCCAGAGCACGCTTGAAGTCATTTGGAGTGTCACATCTTGGGAGTTGAGGCTACGAAACACTTCGACATGAGTTTGTAAGTATTATACATATGCTTTGCATTGATGAATATATATATCAATTTTGAAGATTTATCTCATGTTAAACCATAATTTTGTAGGAAGTTGCCGTGAAGCCCCTTCCGACACGCCGAGAGGAGAAGTATGGGTACAAGCATGGACTTGTGACCCTTTTGACCCAGCTATAGGAGGAGGGAGAGGCATTACCATGACGGTCTTCTTTGTATGGTCTTACTTAGTCATCTTCATACAGTCTTCTTTGTATAGTCTTTTTTGTAGATGTGGTCTTCTTGATACAATCTTACTCAGTGATGTTTGCATACAGTTTTGTAGTGCTTATGTTTATGGTTTTGCATCCCGTTTGTGATTATGATTTGTTTTGCAATTATGGTATGACACAGAGGTTATGGTTATGGTATGGCATATAGGTTTTGGTCATGGTTTGGCAATCAAGTTATGGTTATGGTTTTGCAATGATGGTATGCCAATCATGGTATGGTTGGGGTTTGACAATCAAGTTATGGTTATGGTTTTCAATGATGGTATGGAAATCATGTGATAGTTATGGTTTGTCAATCTGATTATGGTTATGGTTATGCCGTTGTGCCTATGGATTGGGAGGCGACGTTATGGTTATGCTTTTGGAGAACTTGTCATGATTAAGCTTTTGATTTTTTGGTTTTGTAATTCTTTTTACAATTTTGCTAATCTGTATACACCCGCTCTTTAGCATCAATTTGTAGGTGGAGTGCGGTTGCTTGTGCACTCTTCCTTTGGGTAGAGAGAGCTATTTTTTGTTGTTGCTGCTATACATGCATCATCAGTTCCTAGCCCTCTCTACCCAAAAAATTTGCAGGTTTGGTTGTCGGAATAGAGTTCGATATATATGCCGGTATAGGCCTCGAAAGAACCGTTGGTATTAATTCAATTTCCAATGTGTGTAACTGTGTGCATACAAGCGTATATAACTGCATGTATTCCGACGGTTATAACTTGGCTTATTCTGATGGTGCTTATCGGTATATATATCGATATATACCGATGCTACAATATCGGCGTTTATTACGATGCTTATTCCAGTGTATTTTACTTTTAAAAGAAAGCTTGTCTCACCGATATCTACGCCGATTTTTACGTGACATGTTGTAGTTACCTTTTTCCTTGGTTCATTTGGCCATGACCTCAAAGGGATTCATCACTTGTCATGGACTCTAGTTACTTTCATCCTTACTTGGCCTCTACCTACTGCTTTTTCTAGATCGTTGGTATTTTGTCCGTTCGTTATGGGCTTTGAGAGTCCCTCTTCTTTGGTCTTACCACCTAGTAATTCTAACCTCCTCTCAAGGTGTACTCTATGTAGTATGCTTAAGTTCATTTGCATTGAGATCACAATGTGTTTACTTGATAAACACTTCAAAGTAGATCAATTGGTGTTCACTTGTTGATTAATGATGATCAGATGGCATCACCTATTTGGGACCATTAATTCCATCCATAGGACCACATGTGAGGTTTCAATTAACCATGAGGCTGGTAGAGGGGGTAAAGGAGAAAGGGGTTATATTCATGTCAGAGAATATAACACTTGCTTTTATATTCAATGGAGTTTAAGAATGAAAGGAGAGAGTTTTTCTTTAAGAGAGAGATATCAAGGAGAACATAGGTTGTGCTTGATTGATTTCTTTACACAAGTACACATTTAGAAAACTTTAACCATGCACATAATTCAAAGAGAATAACCTATTAAGATTGACAACTTGATGAGGACCATATTTGCTTGCAGCCAGTCCCTAAGGACTTGTATTATAATCTTCTCAAAAGAGAGCTTATTTAAAATACATGTTTGTGAGCTTGCAGAGCCTTACTTGAATCAAGAATATGGTGTCTTTAAGATTCCATGGTATAACCCTCCTTCCCAAACCCTAAACACCGGGGAGAAAGGAAGTATGGGGAAAGAGGAAGACAAAGGTGGAAAGAAGTATTTTTCAAGCAAGAGAATGGATTCTTTGTATACGCTTGCTTGTGATCAAGCTCTTAGCATAGCATAGTATAATAGAGTAGTAGAGGCGGAGAAAAAGAAATTTGTCTCATGGCTCTTGGTTGTCACACCATTTTGTCACTCAAACAAAGTCAAAATGAAACAAAACTTTAGAAGGAGGTCTACGACGTCTAGGGAGATTATCCTCTCAAGTTTGGTTGCAATCCAACAAGGTACCAAAATTATGAACCATCATGATCAAGGTCCTGAAATGTGCACTAGAACTATCAAGAAAGATCACCCTATGGTCTAGGAACACTCTCCTATGGTAAAAACATCAAAAAAATAACCATTAATATACTCAACAAAGCAGATTCAGCTCACAAAAAGGTCGTCGATGAACCACAACAAAATTAATAATGGCTATACTTAAATTAAAGAGCACAAGACAAGGAATCCAATTCAATTGTTGGAAACAAATTTGGGTTACTAGATCTTGAGGAAAATTGATTACAATTTGCTTGAGTTTAGCCGCTTTTAGACGTACACTTCATACTTTTTGAAATTTTAGATAAAGATACAAACGTTATGTTTAAACTCAAATATTTGAGTTTTATACCTAGGGATATTTTGACGGGTGTCTGGCTTACAAGGCTCAAATCTCAGAATCAGGCATTACAACTCAGATTTACAAAGTATGGGTGGATAATCTCTTGGCTAAAAATTCAAAGTTTTTCTTATTTACAAATCTTTTCTCAGACAAATAATAGGAGAACAAAATTGGTGGAATAATGAAGAGGTGTACGGCTAGGAGGGTGACCATCTGGTCCATGTGCTAACATTCCCCCCTTTCTAGCCATTGCATGTCCTTGTGCAATCTTGTTCTTCCGCGTGATCTACACTTTGTTTTTAGTAATCAAAGATTTTCTTCTTGAGGGCCTCGGTGATTCTTTTGAACTTTTCTCCCCTGGACACCATACTTGCTTGGACTGCTTAATCTTTGAAGGGATTATATAGGATTGCACTTTGATAGGCAATGTGGTGAGCCAACAAATCCTTCATGAAGGGGTTGAAGATAGTGGAGTCAATCTCAAAGAATTTTATCATGAATGCCTCCTTGAATGTTTGCATATAATGTGAGGTAAAAAACATGACTTGGGTGTACATCCACTTGATGATATTTCTATTGGGTACTTCTGTCTCGAGGTTCCAAGAGATGCCCTTTGTTTCTTAAAGGAGCACTTGCCTTGGGTGTTCTGATACTTTAATATCCTCAAATGTGATGTTACAGGTTATTGCTATCTCCACCAGCATTTGGCAGGGGAAGTCAAGGACATATCACATTTGTGTAACCACTATCTATAAGGTATGTACCATGCAAGACTCTATTGGGGGGTAGTTGTTGATTGACATTGATAGGACAGGGTAGTTGATCACCGAGGCCTCATCTTTTGCTTTGACAATTTTGTAGCTATCCTAGGATCACCTTCTAATAATTGGTGGATAGAAAGATGACATCAAGTGCTTCATCACTTGTTATTTATTCTATTGTAACTCCATGGACTCTAGTTACTTTCATCCCTACTTGGCCTCTACCTACTCCTTTTTCTAGGTTGTTGGTATTTTCTCCATTGGCTATGGGCTTTGAGAGTCCCTCTTCTTTGGACTAACCACCTAGTAATTATAACCTCCTCTTGAGGTGTACTCTATGTAGTATTATTTAGTTCATTTGCATTGAGATCACAATGTGTTTAGTGGATAAACACTTTAAAATATATTAATTGGTGTTCACTTGTTGATTAATGGAGACCAGATGGAATCACCTATTTGGGACCATTACTACCATCCATAGGGCCACATGTGAGGTGTCAACTGGCCATGAGGCTGGTAGAGGGGTAAAGGAGAAAGGTGGGTGCTATTCATGATAGAACCCTAGCAAATTAATCTACATATAAAGTTCTAATGGAATTGATGTCAAAGAATCTAACACTTACTTTTAGATTCAAAGGAAATCAGGAATGAAAGGAGAGAGTTTTCCTTTAAGCGAGAGATAGAAAGGAGAGCATAGGTTGTGTTGGATTGATTTCTTTACACAAGTACACATTAATAAAACTTTAACCATGCACAAAATTCAAAGAGAATAACCTATTAAGATTGACAATTCTTGATGAGGAACAGATTTGCTTGTAGCCGGTCCCCCCCTAAAAGGACTTATATTATAATCCTCTCGAAAGAGAGCTTTGTTACAATACATGTTTGTGATATTGTGGAGCCTTACTTGAATCAAGAAGATGGTGTCTTCAAGATTCCATGGTATAGACCTCCTTCCCAAACCCTAAACACCCTACCGGGGAGAAAGGAAGTATGAGAAAAGAGGAAGACAAAGGTGGAAAGAAGTATTTTTCAAGCAAGAGAATGGAAAGAGTAGTAGAGATGGAGAAGAAAAAAACTGTCCCACGGCTCTTGGTTGTCACACCATTTTGGCACTCAAACAGTCAAATGAAACAAAATTTTAGAAGGAGTCTAAGAGGTCTAGGGACATGATCCTATCAATTATGGTTGCAATCCAACAAGGTACCAAAACCACAATCCATCATGATCAAGGTCCTAAAATGTGCACTAGAACTATCAAGAAAGATCACCCTAGGAATAGTCTCCTATGGTCAAAACGTTAAAAAATAACCATTAATATACTCAAAACAACAAATTTAGCTCACAAAAAGGTTATCTCGCAAACCACAACAAAACTGATAATGGCTATACTTCAATTGAAGAGCACAAGACAAGGAACACAATTCAATTGTTGGAAACAAATTTGGATTACCAGATCTTGAGAAAAATTGATTATAAGTTGCTTGAGAGTAGTCGCTTTCAGACGTACGCTTCAAACTTTTGATAATTTTAAATAAAGATGCAAATGTTATGTTCCAACTCAAAAATTTGAGTTTTATACCTAGGGCTCCTTTAGCCAGTGAGGACCGTCTTACAAGGCTCAAATCTCATCATCAGGCATTACAACTCAGATTTACAAAAGCTGGGTTGAACGATCACTTGGCCAAAAAATCAGAGTTTCTCTTATTCACAAATCTTTTCTGAAAAAATAATAGGAGTACAAAATTGGTGGATTTATAAAGAAGTGGACGGCTAGGAGGGTGACTGTCTGGTCCATCTGCTTATATTTCCTGCTTTCTAGCCATTGCACATCCTTGTGCAATCTTGTTCTTTAGCATGATCTGCACTTTGTCTATAGTAATCAAAGATTTTCTTCTTGAGGGCCTTGGTGATTCTTTTGAATTTTGCTGCTCCGGACACCATACTTGCTTGGACTACTAAATCTTTGAAGGGATTATATAGGACGGCACTTTGATAGGCAATGTGGTGAGCCAACAAATCCTTCATGAAGGGGTTGAAGATAGTGGAGTCCATCTCAAAGAATTTGATCATGAATGCCACCTTGAATGTTTGCATATAATGTGAGGGAAAAAACATGACTTGGACGTACATCCCTGTGACGATATTTCTATTGGGTACTTATGTCTTGAGGTTCCAAGCGATGCCCTTTGTTTCTTAAAGGAGCACTTGCCTTGGGTGTTGTGATACTTCAATATCCTCAAATGTGATGATACAGGTTATTGCTATCTCCACCAGCATTTGGCAGGGGAGGTCATCTCACATTTGTGTAACCACTATCTGTAAGGTATGTACCATGCAAGACTCTATTGGGGGGTAGTTGTTGATTGACATTGATAGGATAGAGTAGTTGATCACCGAGGCCTCGTCTTTTGCTTTGCCGATTTTGTAGCTATCCCAAGATCACCTTCCAATGATTGGTGGATAGAAAGATGACATCAAGTGCTTCATCACTTGTTATTTCTTCTATTGTAACTCCATGGACTCTAGTTACTTTCATCCCTACTTGGCCCCTACCTACTTCTTTTTCTAGACCATTGGTATTTTCTCCATTTTCTATGCGCTTTGAGAGTCAATCTTCTTTGGACTAACCACCTAGTAATTCTAACCTCCTCTTGAGGTTTACTCTATGTAGTATTATTTAATTCACTTGCATTGAGATCACAGTGTATTTACCTGATAAACACTTTAAATTAGATCAATTGTTTTCTAATTACTACCACCTTGTTTTACATATACAAACAGTGTTCTTTAATTAATTCTAGGCATAGGTTCTTTCATCCAGCCTTTCAAACGTCACCAAAACAATTATTTCTCAAACATGGTCTAATGAAGATAGTACTATAATTCAACCAAAATGAATCTTTCAATTATGCTTAAAAGTTTTTTGCTACTCGCGGACTTTTTGTATCTAACCAACAGAGCCTTTGCAAAGGATTTACTTATTCGCTAACCGCAAAATGCACAAACTTTCCCAGTCGCTGACCGCAAAGGAGCATCTCGCTAACCGCAAGGCGTCCTGCTAACCGCAAAGTAGTTTGCTAACCGCAAGAGACAAAAAGAGAGCTGATAACTCAGCTTATTCTTCGCTAATGGCGGAATCACCTGGCTAACCGCGAGTTCCATCTGTAAACAAGATATTTCTTCAGCAATTGTTTTCTTTAAGAAATTTTCCAGGCATGATTAACTAACTTCTAATATCAAACAGAGATAGTTTGTCAAACAGTAACCATAAATCAAACAATTCTCTCACTACTCTATGAAATCATATGCTTGTTTCTTGTGATATAATCATGTTTCTTGGATAGTTTAAGGGAATTCCTAGCCTTGACTTACCGGTCATCATATATAACAATGCAAAATTATAAATGCATATTAATGGATTAGCAATATGTTGGATGGGGGAAAGGGGAACACACCCGACACAAAATTACAAGCCTCTCTATAGCCCAAGATAATCACTGCACCCTGATCCACTCAAATTCACCTTAAAACCTCAACAATTTGTCTACAAATCTTGCATATTATCATGCACACACAACCTTTGCACTAGCACAGTTTGTTGTCAGCTCCCACAAAACACAAACCACTCTCTCTTTCTCTCCCACTCACACCGCAGGTCCAGGGAGGCACACACTTCTCAAACCGACACCAAACGGTAGGGACAGAGCAAAGACAAGAAGGGGTAAATAGGGGATTGAGATGACACCAAACTCGGCTATGAATTCCTTTAATGAATGAAAAAATTTACTACAACTCCAAGAAGTCCCTTCTATCATACGGCTTGGTTAACCCCCATACAATGAGCAACCAAAGAAAAAACTGCAACTATGGCTTCACCCTTTGTATGACTCTCCTTGTTGAGAGCACGGCAACCAAAAAATCCTTGTAGCAGAACCCCTGCTCTTTCCCTTGTTCCACCTTGAGAACCTTGAGGCCTGCCTCCTTCAAGCCGAGAGCCACCCTTGAGCAAAAAAAAACATCCTCCTCCATCTTTCGCCTTCCAAGCACGCCCCCAAGATGCCAAAAAGACTCCTCTTCTTCCTCCTCTCCCACTTTCCAAGCTCTCTCCCAAAAAACTGTCAAAACTCCCTTTTTCTTTGCCAAAACGGGGGCCCTCCTTTTCTGCCCATGTGAGTCCCTTTCCCTCTTATTTTCCAAAACTCCCTTTGCCAAAACGGGGGCCCTCCTTTTCTGCTCATGTGAGTCCCTTTCCCTCTTATTTTCGAACTCCCCATTTTATTTTTAGCACGCCCTTTGCATGTGAAGGCACCCCTTTGTGGCGGTCCTGCCTTGAGCCCCAAGCTTACAGTCGCGGCGGCGCCACTGTGGCCACTGCCTCTTACCAAAACCTTTGGTGCCTTTTTGGCACACACGAGAAAGCCCCTTGCAAACTGCCATGTCATCACCTGCACCGCGGATAGCACCGCCCAGGACCACCGGCAGACGCCCAATGCGCCACCGCACACAGCGCCACAGGCCAGACGCCATACCCACGCTCCCCAAGTGCCCATGTGCCTTTGTGTTGCTTATGGATGGTCATGCCCTTGCCTATTTACTCCGGCTCCCTGCCAACTACATGTGCATGTGGGATTGTCGCACCTGCCATGTGGCGGCCCGTGGACAATTCTCCCAATGCCCTCCAAAATGCCATGAGTCATAAGATAAACAAAGAAAATGAACTTTTTTTTGTCCCCCTGCTTCTCCTGTTTGCAATTGGGTGCTCACCGATCTGATGATCGTGCCGTCGAATCCTGGTAGGGGTTTTGGTTCCCTGCTCAAGCCTGCCCAATCCCCTTCAACTTTGACTTTCCCAGATGCTTCGATCCATGCAGCAGAATACCAAAATAATCATATGGCCATGTACTGTTTACAAATACCACCAACTTACTTTCTTGGTATCTTGCCGACCCAATGGCCTATTGATGCACAATCAATTCCTCCTTACTTCGTACTGTGTACACCCACCTCCTCAAACTCTGCCAAGCTTCAAAAAATAGCAGATTGCACATTTCCTGACATGGACAAATTGGCAAAACTTTGATTGTCAATATCTTGGCATCCGAGACTCAGATTGCCGATTCAAAAATACCAAGAGGCTCCATAAATCAAGCACTACACACCCATAGCCCTAAATTGTCTCAGAACACCTGGCATCACTTGGTCTATTCGTCTTAGATGTGCAACCACCTCCAAATTCAAAGCATCGTAACTTGCACGTCGTGGCTCCGTTTGATGAGCTCTCTGGACCTCTTCCTTTAGCACTTCAAGATCTACACATTTGGCCCAAAAAATAGCACTTTGATCACCCTTGATTTTCCACCCTATCATGCCCTATCTGGAGCATTTTTGGCCTAGAAAATCACATAAAGCATACATCTCCGCTGCCACTTGCCTGCATAAGCTCTTCCCATCTTCTCTAGCCCTCTGATATGCATTTGTAAGAATACGCATCACTGCCCATGCCCTCTGTTAGGGTTGACACACTGTGGTTGCACCATCATTGCCCAACCTTCTCGTTGAACATTCATGTCCAACCAAAAAGCATCTTTATTCTTCTATCTGCTGCAAAAACTGGAAAACACTATTCAAAATTGTGAGTAAACCAAAAAAACTAATGAATGTACAAAGTCTTATTGTGGCTAGTGTAAATTTTGTTCAGGTTGGATGCCCAACCCCCTCTATCAGAACCTGATGCACTGCTGGCACTAACCCTCTCTCAAAATATGGCTTGAGACGCACACCATTCACCATGTTCTTGAGAAGATGACCATCCATCCGCATCAACAAATAAGTGCCATTAGGAAAGGCCTGATGGACTTCGTAAGGCCCTATCCACTTTGTTTTAAACTTCTTCTAGAAGGTAAAATCCAAATAACTTTCTATTTGAGGGTCGCCGTGACGGACGTCCATAGCATAACTCTCAAGCATCAACATACTTATCAATACAGGGGAAGTGACTCGAATGAGGCATGGAGACTCACTAGGTTGTCAATCCTAATGAAGTGAACTCGAAGAGATACAACTACTAACTCTACAAGTAAATCAAACGCATCACCGCCAAGTAATCTGACTATGTCCTTCTACTCAGCTCTACAGTCGTCATGCCCGTTTACCATGCAAATCTATTCGGAATCGCACGAAACTTGAAGAGGAGCTTCAGGGGACTATCAGGATCATATCCTATCACTGTCACAGCATTCTAGAGAGGTACAACGATCGCGATCGTTCGTCCCAAAGTCAACAAAAACAGCGTACAGTTCATCCTAATGGGTCGTTTTAGGGTCCCTAAAGCTCCTCCTAGGGTCAAAACGACATAAAACACGCATATAGACGCTCAAAACAGCGATTTAAGGCCTCAAACACGTAGTCGAAAACCTACACCGAATCTTGAATGATTATACTTGAATGAAAGAGCAAGAAGAGAGGAACACGATGCAATAATCAAATCTAAATTTGGATTACCGTAGCCGCAATGGCGAAGATTACAAGTTTGAACGAGAAGGAGCTCTCAAACGTACGCACGCTGTCTTCTCAGTTCTCCATTAAAAAGATTATCCAAAACTTACAAAAAATGACCTTTATAGATTAGGTCTTTACAAAATGGCTTGTCCGGCCATAAGCCCCTAATCTTAAAACTGGCTCTCTAATATACAATTGCTCCCATAAGAATAAGCTTCATGGCATAGCAGAGGAAACGGGAGGTATTCGTGGCCAAATCCTTTCACCTGCTCTTCTGGTTGTAAGTATGCCAGGGCTGCTGACTCCAGTATCTTCTTTTCATAGAGCATATACTCCTTGGCTGGCCCCTCTGGCATGTCCTGAATGCTTTCACCGAGTCCATCTCTTATGTCGAGATCGGGCCCTTCAAATTCCTGCTCCTATTGCCCTTGGTGTGATGTTCCAGGCAAATCTCGCGCTTATTGTCCATGCAACAGTTGCGGTTGAGTCTGGGCTTTGTCTGCTTTGATCTGCTGTTGGGAGAGCAGATCTTCTATTTCCTTTAGCAACGTGTCACCGATCTGTCTCTGAATCTGTAGTTCAACACTTGCTTGAGCTAGTTGCTGCTCCACTTCTTTTAACTTTAGCTCATTTGCCGCTGTCTGGGCCACCATCCCTGATACGAGCAGCTGTCTTTGAAGCGTTTCTTGCTCTAGCTCTGTTTTTAGCGCTGCTATAGTGTTTACTGCTGTGGCAAGCATCAACATATTTATCAATACAAGGGAAGCGACTCGGATGAGGCATGGAAACTCACTAGGTTGTCAATCCTAATGAAGTGAACTCAAAGAGATGCAACTACTAACTCTACAAGTAAATCAAACGCATCACCGCCAAGTAATCTGACTATGTCCTTCTACTCAGCTCTACAGTCGTCATGCCCGTTTACCATGCAAATCTATTCGGAATCGCACGAAACTTGAAGGGGAGCTTCAGGGGACTATCAAGATCATATCGTATCACTGTCACAGCATTCTGGAGAGGTACAACGATCGCGATCATTCGTCCCAAAGTCAACAAAAACTGCGCATAGTTGATCCCAATGGGTCGTTTTAGGGTCCCTAAAGCCCCTCCTAGGGTCGGAACGACATAAAACACACATATAGACGCTCAAAACAGCGATTTAAGGCCTCAAACACGTAGTTGAAAACCTACACCGAATCTTGAATGATTATACTTGAATGAAAGAGCAAGAAGAGAGGAACACGATGCAATAATCAAATCTGAATTTGGATTACCGTAGCCGCAATGGCGAAGATTACAAGTTTGAACGAGAAGGAGCTCTCAAACGTACGCACGCTGTCTTCTCAGTTCTCCATTAAAAAGATTATCCAAAACTTACAAAAAATGACCTTTATAGATTAGGTCTTTACAAAATGGCTTGTCCGGCCATAAGCCCCTAATCTTAAAACTGGCTCTCTAATATACAATTTCCCGGCTTAAAGATGATTCTTTACAAAAGAATTTTACAATGGTTTCTCAGAAAAATATGGTCCTTCTGGCCACGGCCGCCTGTTGCTTAGTCCGCCAAACACTTTCATATTTCATCACCAAATCCCCCTTCTCTATTTGCTTCTTTGGCAAATGCTGATTAAACTTTGGTACTCTTTTCTCCCACTGCTTCACATAGAAATCTGATGCCCCTTCACAGTCCATCTCTAGGGCTTCAAGACTGGTTATCTTATCCTGTAAAACATCTTGGTGAGACTTGTCAATTTTCCACATACCTTTTCGTGCACCTAGCTGCACATGAACATGCAACACCGCTTCCTTGCCATAGACCAACTCATAGGGATTGAAGTTGGTAGCTACCATGTAAGAGGTTTTGTATGCCCACAAACATTTATCAAGGTTAGCTTCCCATTCTTCAACCTGTTTGTATATATAATTCATGAGAATCTTGACGATTTGTCCATTTGCACTCTCAACCAAACCATTGCACCGAGGATGGTATGGAGATGAAAATCTATGCTGAATATCCAGCTTTTCCACTAGTGCATGCACGGGTTTGCTTCTAAAACCCTCAACCCAATCATAAATGAGCACCCAAGGCACCCCAAAGTGGCAACATATGCAATGAAAAACAAACCAAGCAACTGTATGATCATTTACCTCCATAACCGCTTTTGCTTCAACCCACTTGGTAAGATAATGAATGGCCACCACAATGTACTTCTTACCACTTGCAGACTTAGGCAATGGACTGATGGCATCCAATCCCCACTTCTCAAATGCATCGTGAGCTATGATAGCCCCTTGTGGTTCAGCTACTAGCTTCCTTTCACCAATCATTTGGCATGGATGACATGTCGTGCACCAGTAGTACACCTCGTACGATCAAAAGCCACCAAAAACCACTTCTTAAAATGCAAAACAAAACTTGATCCTTACCCTGATGACCACTTTCCTCATGACATTGTTCCAATACCATTATGATCTCCTCTTTGTAAAGAACTCTTCTCAATACTCCGTCTCTTCCATAGGTCATCAAGTCTTCTCCCACCAAAGTGAACTTCCATGCCTTTTGAACAACTCTTCTCTTTTGCAGCTTTGAGAACCCCTTTGAACATTGACCAGTACTCAAAAAACCATCAACCTCCTTGAGAGTTTCCCTACCTACATAAGTAGCCGGTGCCACATATAGACTTGATACTTGAGTCTGCACTTGACTGCTAGCTAACCAATCCGCTTTTTGATTTTTTTCTCTCCTAGCATGCTTAAACTGCACTTCTTCAAAGAACTTTAACAGCTTCTTTATGGAAAAGACCAATTTTTGAGAGAATCTCTTTTTACCTGCCGCTGCCCCAAAAGCTGCTTGATAACTAAGAGGGAATCCCCCTTAACTACCAACATGGAGATGCCAAACTCGACACATTTCTTGAGTCCCAAATGGAGTGTCAGGTATTCCACTTCATTATTTGTGTGGACACCGTCCAAATTATAGGCCTTGGAAAAAATTACGGTACATTGGGGATCCTGAATGACCACACCGCCTCTTACCTTCTGCACAACTCTTCTATAAGCGCCATCAAACCACATGGTAAAAGCTTCCTTCAAATTTGGTTCCTCTACAATATCCTCTTTCACCACCCCAGATAGATGGGTAGGTCCGCATCCTTGTTGATCAGGATATCTGCCAAATCAGACCTACTAGTATGGCCAATTTTAAACTCGAATTCAAACTCTTGCAGTTCCAGTATCCATTTCCTTATTCTTCTCCCTGGCTGTAGATGAAGCACCACTTCAGGCAACGAATTGTTAGATGTGAGCACATAAAACTTCCCTACGATTAAATGCACTTTGAATTTGCTCTAGGCAAAGACCAAGGTCATCACCCACTGTTCAACTTTTGTATATGATCCCTCCCCTGGGCTAATCACTTTGCTATCAAAAAAGATTGGTTTGTAGCACTTACCTACCTTCTACATCAATACTGCACCTATAGCAACCGTACCCACCATCATGGCCACATAAAAAGCATCCTCATTGTTAGGAGGACACACCGTAGGCAGCTGACATAATATTTCCTTCACCTTATCAAAGGACCATTGGAAACCATGAACTTACTGGCTAAACTTTTGTAGGGGGTACACATATTGAGAGAGCATCCAAAAGAACCTAGCCAAATACTTGAGTTTCTGCACAAAAGAAGCCAAACCGATCGCATCCATGGGAGGCTCCATCAAAACTAAAGCATTCACTTTTTTAGGATATGCTTCAATACCATTTTGTGAGACCACATGGCCCAAAAGATGAGCCCGCGGCTGTGCCAACTTGCACTTCTTTGGGTTCAGTTGCCCTCCTTCTTCATCTAGTCTTTGAAAACACAAGTTTAACTTGGGCAAGTGCTCCACCCTAGAACTATAGCAACCAATATCATCCATAAAAACTCTGATAAACTTACCCAGATATGGCCTGAATTCCCTATTCATCCAATCTTGAAATGTCGCATATGCATTCACGAATCCAAAAGGCATTCATCGGTAGGCAAAGCACCCCCATGGTGAGATGAACGTAGTCTTGAATTGATCCTCCAACACAATACCAATATAAAAGTAACCAGAAAAACCATCCATAATAGAATATCGCTCATGTCCTGCAACTTGGTTCAAAATCTCAATGAGGCATTCAATACCCATAATTTTTACCTTCATATCCTGGGACACTCCCAAACATCGAGCTTTGGCATGGTTGGCCATTCTCATCCGAACATTAGATCTAACCATAGACTTGATGCTGATATCTTTCATAGTAGACTCCGTTATCACACAAACTTGGGAACCACCATCAATATAGGCTTGCACCTGCTTCTTCTTGTCCGCCAAAGCCTCCACCACTGGAAGCGCATCCGTGGGACTCCCCACCCTTAAGGCCAGCTTCTACACTACATGTGCATCACCTCTTGCACGGGGTAGCCTTGTACTAACACTGGTCAACCACTGTCTCCTTAATCTTGGATTAAATTCAAGTAACTGCCCAAAAGTGATATTAGCTTTTTTTTTTGAACACCACTTACCAGATCGTATTTGGGGTGACCCCGTCCCAGCTAAAAATCTGCCTGCTTGATTTTCCTTCACCATCTCCGTCGGCTTGGCTCAGGCTGCTATTTCCTCTCATCCACTTTCTCTTTCCCTTTGCTAGCTTTGGCTTCTTGCTCTGTTTCGGTCTCCCTTCTTCATCTTTCTCTCTTATTGGCCATAACATCAACTTCCTGCCAATCAACCCCTATAATATTCACTCTTTGCACTTCATCATTACCTCGCGGAATCGGTGGTGCCTGATTCTCAGCAGCTTGGTGCTCTCTTTGACCATTTAATAGAGGGTACATGCCACCTCTTTCCCTTCACGGATGATGGCATTCTGGAGCATACCTTGATGCTCGTTGATGCCCTTTGAGGTCGAGAGCCCAAGATATGGCAAACCCCTCCTCTCTCCTCATTTCACCTCATGTGCCGACAAAAGAGAGAGAGAGAGAGAGAGAGAGAGAGAGAGAGAGAGAGAGAGAGAGAGAGAGAGAGAGAGAGAGAGAGAGAGAGAGAGAGAGAGAGAGAGAGAGAGAGAGAGAGAGAGAGAGAGATTTTCTTCCTTCACCTCCCAAGCCCTTCCCTCATTCCTTTATTCATCCTTGCTTGTCAGCCTCGCTTTCTTCCTTCCTTTGCTGTCACACTACAACCAAAACTTACATTCTCACTCCTCCTCGATGCCGAGAGCGAGAGAGATGGCAAGCCCCTCCTTGAGGTCGAGCGCCCCATAGATGGAAAACCCCCCCCCTTCTCTCCTCTCCTTGCATCTTCTCATCACCCCTTGCATGCTCCAAAACAACCCCCCTAATAATAGCCTCCCCCTCCCTTAGCAACGACGGCGCAATCATTGCTAGGGAGCATAAGAATTGGCCCATGCTGACGTGGCAATAGTTTTTCCACGGTACGCCATTCCGTGCACGAGAGATACCGAAAAGGGACTCCAAGACACGGCAATCAAACTTCACTTCATGCTCATCTACTTTTGAGCCCCGTGCAGGCCACTACGTGTCTTCTCCTTCTTGCGTAGCTGTCGCTCGCTGCTGGCCTTCATGCCATTCCTTTCTTCCATTGGCTTCACACTAAAAACCCTTTAATTTATCAAGTGGGTGGCCCTTGACTTGGCGGACGGCCACTAGGCCCCTTAGCTTTGAGCGGCCTTTGACTTATATTGGGCCATTTCCCTCAATGGGCACCACAATTGGCACACATGCCGGCCAAGGAAATGCCTGGCACTTCCTGGCACTCCCTGTGGCCGCTAGCCATATCCCACAATCAATACGCTCCATGAGCCAACATTTCGGAGGATAAAGAGCTCATCAAGAACTTTTTATGTTTTTGTAACGGCACCACATTTGTCATGTATATCATGCTTTCGTAAAGGCACCATAGTTGGTACACATATCGGGCAAGGCATTGCTAAGCACAACATCTTTCCCTAGCAGCCCCCCTACGAGCAACCTCATCATGAAATCTATTGCCCGTATCAAGAGACGACCTTAAAAGAGATTCCACTCAAGCACTTATTGTGCTCTCTGAAGTGCATCATATCCGGCATAGATCTCAACCAAAGCACTATTACCTCAAGCACTCATTCTATTGCATTCAAAACCCTGGCTGCAGCTCAAAATTCCCAAATGGAACACCGACCAAGCGGACCGAAATGGTGCGGAACCGGCCCTTGGTGAATCTTTAACGACTAATATCTTGGCGATCGGAACTCCGATCATTGATCTGAAAAGATTGATGCGCTCCACAAAGTGAGCACTTCAAGCCCATGCATTCATTTTAGTTCTGTCCCCTCAACTGTAGTTGCCCAATCCAGTACGGATCTGCAATCGACTTAAACTTCAAACTGCCATAACTTCTTCATCGTAGCTCCAATCGACGAGCCGTAAAGACAAGCCAGTAGAGCACATCAAGCACTACAGTTCTGGATCATAATCTCCCATCTGTGCTCACTTCAAGCATACTCCTTTTTAGCATCATTAAGGAATTTTTTGGCCCTTTAAAGCCGCATCTTGCATACATTAATCATTAAACTTGGCCTCTTATCAAGCACTGATCATTGCTCAATAAATGTGTAGGCTTCAAAGAAGCTTAGCTTGAGTTTCTTTGCTCTTTTTTCCATCATGGAAGCGGATCTGCACGATAGCACGCAAGTGTGGCTTGCAAAGAAGAAGTATGTGAGTTAGTGGGTGGCATAGTCGAGGTGTCCATGTGAGAACTTTGTGCGTGCACTATTTGCTCTAGCGGAAGGAGATGGCAATGGAATCTAGGGTCAGAAATGCAAACAGTAATCCTTGCACCATAGAGGGTAGTGCGTACTTCCCTAGCTTCTCTAGCGCACACTACCACAACCTTGCCATTTGTACAACGTAGAAACGTTAGATTTTAATATGAAGCTTCATGAGTAGTTGGTTGTATAGTGTGCACCAAAATGCCAGTTGTCTTATTTTGTAAATAAAGGTAAGTTCTTGTAGTGTTTTTATATATATAAAAAAACATAATGTGATCCCATCATGCCTTATCAAAAGAGGCTACAAAAAAAGGGGGCTTCAGTGTTACCGCATTTTTTTTTGAAAAAAAATAGAGATAGAGGACGTGATAGATTGTTCCCAAGCCATTTTTATACTAAATTCACAAAAAGAATCTTTTGGTGTGTGTGGGGTAAAATAGGAAGTAAGTTGGACCCTTTGTGTAGTGACAAAGGGGGAGAGAATCTTCAACCATTTTTACAGACATGAGGTGCATTCTTCCTCCAAGGGTAAGTGCACTCATGTCACTAGAGAGAGTAGGTGACTCTGCTCACTTATCAAGATTACCACATTTTAAACAATAGACAAAAAAAATAAAATTGCCATTCAAGATGCTGTGTGTATTAGACCAATGTCAAAAAAAGAAGAAAGTACAACATGGAGATTTTTTATAGAGCTAAAGTGTAGGTGAGGTCCTTGTGGTTGAGAGCATTAGAAAAGGTCTTCTTCTATATCTATCACCATCACCATGAAAAAAGCATGGAAATGTTAGTATTCTTGGGGTATCAACAAAGAAAGCCACTTTTTATTGATGTCATTTGAATAAAAACAACAAAAAAAGGGGGGAGGGGGCACCTATCACCTAAGTAGAAGGATCCATTCTTTTAAGATGTGGAAAGGTATGGTGACAAAGCTTCTGTGTATAGTCCTTCTCTTATCTTGTTGTACCCTTTCTCTTAAGACTGGTCCCTTTTTTAGGCTTATGCTTTCCCAAGCCTCCAAGAAGTTTGAACAGCTTGAGAGAGTGGGGGGTGGTTTGAGTGGGGGCCCTAGGAGGCAATTATAGTAACCAATCGTATAGAATAGTTTTAAGGAAGGAGTGGTGTCTTGAATTTTGTAAGTACCCTTTTTATTGGGTTCCCATTTTTCTCCTCTAAGCATATGACGAGAGTTCTATGCTAGCCTGAAAATGGGGGGGGGGGGAAGGGGTTCCTCCACCCACACTAGGAGAGTAATCCCACTTTGGGGGGCACTAGGCCCCCTTAGTGCCCCCCAAAAGGGGTCCTAGTGCCCTCCAATATTTATAAGGTCTAAGAGACTCTTAGGGTTACAAGTGTGGGGTAAAGCTACTCATCCTTAGATATACCTTCTAACTAATCTCCATATTTTTTCTGTTTCAAATCCATTGTTGCAAACGACATTGATCAAGTCTTTGAGGTCATAGGCGGCTCTTGATCGATCAATGTTGCAGAATTAGTTGGGAGACTATCACTTTGTGTGCACAGTTAGATGGTCAATTACTAGCTCTCTTTAGGAACTTTATTGGTGTGAAGGGTAGGTTAGCTTCCTTGTGCACAAAATATTTGTGTAACTACCCATTTTTAGTTGTGAGGTTTATGTTGAGAAATTTAGTGGGTTCTCCAACCCTAGATTTTATAGTGAGGCACTCGGGGTATATTAGACACTATTCCATAAAGTATTCGGGATGTGATGAATTGATAAGTAGAATATCATCAAAGTATTGAAAAGGTACTCCAAGGTTTTCTATTGTGAGATGAGATTGTGGATTTTTTAAAGTTTGATTAAAAAATCAAATTCTAGGGAGTGTAGGTAAAGGTTACACCATAGTGGTGAACAAGATAAACCAATTGATATGCCATTCACCTGTTTGTATACATGGCCTTTGCATTGAAGATACATGTTATCGATAAGCGATGTGTTGAGGGTTAGTATATTCTTGACATCAAAAGAGATTCTAGATTTGTATGTAGTGGAGGACCATGTACCCTCTATACATTTAGAGGGGAATCGCCTGAAACAGATGAATTTTTCTTCTACACAAGAGAAGGCGTACATTATTAGTTTGTTGATATGATGTATTAATCCAATGTCTCCTAGATGTGGTGTATTTTCATAACATCTCTTAATATCCCCTGTGTATATCAAATGTGCATACTGTGATAGATTGAGGATACAGTCATGGAGAGAATCTACAATCCACCGAGATTGTAGGTGGATATTATAGCATAGGAGTGCCTTTCGATTTAGCTTTCTAGATCTTCTCTTGAGTATTGGTATGAAGCTTTTAAGTATGCAAGCCACGATGAGTGGATCTCTGAGTAACAACATGAGGATCCGCAAGTGATCCATCTGAAAGTATCCTTGTGGATCTTATAGATAGGTGTGATGTAGGGGAGAGAAGGCTGGGGTGGTGTTATGACATTTGAGAGAAACTCAACGAGATACCTACAAGTTGTTTCAATGGTACTTTCTATTTTGGTGTAGTTCGCCATTCCATTGAGTCTCTTGTGAGCTTCTAAGGAGATGTGTTTCTTGCAAACAAGCACTATAGTGTTGTGTGCTTTATCCAAACAAGTGACAAAAAATCTTCTTTTTATTTCATTATTTTCATGTTGAGTAGATGGGTAAGAAAGACTTGGAGGGAGTATTATACACTCCTTCTCAAGCAAGATATGAAGTACATTTTTGAGCTCTTTGTATGCAATATTAATCTCCGATGTAGTTGTGGGAATGTGTCCAAACCCTTGATTACATAAGTGAGTGAGCTCGGTGCTCATATATGTGATAGTGTGAGTAGTCACAATATGTTGTAATGGAGAGGGAGATAAATCACAAAAACAATCTTGCATGAAGTAAAAACTTATTTGGCATTAAATAAAGTGAGCTTCAAAGGTGGGTCAAACGACCAACTAAAAGTACATTCATTCCACAAAGGGGTGATGATAATTTCAAGTCCAAAAAATAACAAACTAGAAAAACAACAAACTAGAAAAAGAAGGAAGGCACCTAATGTCCATTAAGGGGTTGACAAAATGGATGGGATAAACATGCCTTTGCTACTTTCTTTGGTGATGAAGTGAAGTTGTCCATGATGATCCTTCATTACTTGTTTAGTCATACAAGAGTGACTTAGCACTAGCTACAGAATTAGAGTTGAACATAGGCCTAGATTTAGGTGTTGGTGTGGGTTGAGGTATAGGACGAGGTGTACGGCTACTTCCAGAAGAGTCGGCCGGTGAAGATGATTTCCATCTTGGGAGATGAGTTGATGAAGTTGTTCATTGTGGAGTATTGATGCGTCCCCTTCCTCAAGGAGTGTGACTACTATCACCTCTTGCTCTCTTTTGTAAGCGAGCACCTTGTGATTCTCACGCTGGTAATATAGCTTGAGCAATGAAAGTATCCACTTCTACACTAGAGGTAAAAGTTGGGGGGAGTTGATTGAAAGGTATAGAGTGCTTGATAGCTTCCTTTAGATTTTCTCAATAGTAGAAGTGCACAAGCATAGCCTTGACAGGTTCTTGAGCCTCCTTTGCTATCCAACTAAGGAAAGAAATGGTTGAGTTTTTTAAGAATATGCTAGGGAAGAAGGTAGGATGACCCAAAGAGCATGGTCAAACCAAAGCACATTATTATCCCTACAATGATCTCCTTGCCCCACATGTTCACAACCACATTTTATGAAGGGACGGTGTACATTCCAAATTTGTGTAGTTTAAGTGGTGTCCCTTCCCGTTGTGGAGATTACTCCCTTAACTCTGACAACACAACCAAAGGATGCATTGCATCTCTTTGACTCCAAACATGCCATGGTAAAAGGGGTGGCCATGAGTGTGTTTTCAACAAGGTTTGAGGAGTTAATTTCCACCAACACTTGTTGTAATCTGCTTCTGCAATTGTATGCAGTGCTTGCACAAGATCTCTGAGACTTTGTATTGCAATTGGCGGGCTATCACGTTCTAGTGTGTAGATTCAAAACCATGCTCTGAGGTGAAGCTGCCCATAGAGAGTAAGGTTATCGTCACTTTGTGTAAGATATTAAAAGCGTGCATAGAATTTTCAAGGGTGTTTCCCATATGTGCAGCTGACGTCCGAGAAGGAGTAGCGTGTGTAACAATTGAGCGGGCAAGTGTGTCTTGCAGAGAAGAAGTATGTGAGTGCACGGGCGGCATAGCCAAGGTGTCCATGTGAGAGCTTTGTGCCTGCTTCGTCTGCTCTAGTTGAAGGAGCTCGCCATGGAAGCTAGGATAAAAAATGCAGAGCAGTAATCCCTGCACCATAGAGGGTAGTGCATACTCCAGAGCAGTGTACACTAGCTTTTCAAGCACAGAGTCCTATAAGCCTACCATCTGTACAACATAGAAACGTTAGATTTTAATATGAAGCTTCACGAGCAGTTGGTTGTATTGTGTGCGCCAAAATGCTAGTTGGTTTATTTTTTAAATAAATGTAAGTGCTCATAGTGTTTTTTTAATATAAAAATATGTATTGTGAGTCCACCTTGCCTTATCAAAAGAGGTTGCAAAAAAGGGGGGGTTTCAGGCTTACCCGATTTTCTTGAAAAAAGGGAGATAGAGGACATGATAGATTATTCCCAAGCCATTTTTACACCAAATTCAAAAAAAGAATCTTTTGGTGTGTGTGGTAAAATAGGAAGTAAGATGGACCCGAAGAAAATAAGGGCAAACTTGAAATTCCATCGATTTTTAGGTCAAAATCTGAAGCTTTTGCCGGTATTTACACTAAACCTTGTCTAAATTTGCTGATTTCTTCAAGGCAAACTCAAAATCTAATCGGGATTTTATGATTTTAGCTGGTTAAAATACACTATAGCCCGGTTTTTTCCTAACATTGAGGTGGACCCTTCGTGTAGTGACAAAGGGGGAGAGAATCTCCAACCATTTTCACAGACATGAGATGCATTCTTCCTCCAAGGGTGAGTGCACTCATGCCACTAGAGAGAATAGGTGACTATTCTCACTTATCAAGATTACCACATTTTAAATAATAGACAAAAAAATTAAAATTTCCATTCAAGATGCCTGTGTATTAGACGAATGTCAAAAAAAGAAGAAAGTACAACATGGATATTTTTTATAGAGCTAACGTGTAGGTGAGGTCCTTGTGGTTGAGAGCATTAGAAAAGGTCTTCTTCTATACCGGTCACCGTCATCATGAAAAAAACATGAAAATGTTAGTATTCTAGGTGGAAGACAGGTATCAACAAATAAGGCCACTTGGTATTGATGTCATTTTAATGAAAACAACCAAAACAAGGGAGGAGGGAGGGAGGGAGGGAGGGGCGGGGGCGGGGGGGACCTATCACCTTAGTAGAAGGATCTATTCTTTTGGGATGTGGAAAGGTGTGGTGATATAGCTTCTTGTATAGTCCCTCTCTTATCTTGTATAGTCCCTCTCTTATCTTGTTGTACCCTTTCTCTCAAGACTACTCCCTTTTATAGGCTTATGCTTTCCCAAGCCTCCAAGAAGTTAAGAAGTTTAGAACGGCTTGGGAGAGTTTTGGGGGGGGGGGGGGGGGGGGGGGGGGGGGGGGGGGGGCGGGGCTTAGTAAGGCCTAGTGAAGGCATTTATAGTAACCACTCATAAACATATAATTTTAAGGGAGGAGTGGTGTTTTGAATTTTGTACGTACCCTTTTTATTGGGCTCCCATTTTTATTGAATTTTGTACGTACCCTTTTTATTGGCTTCCATTTTTCTCCTCTAAGCATGTAGATGCTTAGGGAATATGAGGGGAGTTCTATGCTAGGCTAAAAAAAAAAGGGACGGGGGGTTTATGGTGTTTTGTTTGTGTGTGTGTGTGTGTGTGTGTGTGAGAGAGAGAGAGAGAGAGAGAGAGAGAGAGAGAGGAGTAATAAAAATTTCCTTTTATTGCCTACATGTAGTAGAATGATGATCCAAATTATATTCTAAGAAAAAGGTTGAGAGTTATAGATTTATTGGAGGAAGAAATTGTCTTCTTCTTCTTCCTCTCTCTTGCCCTCTGTCTATCTATCTATTTATCTATCTATATGCATGTAGTTGATCCGCTATCTCATAGCAAGGAAAAACTTGTTCATCTTATTCTACCATAACACGGGGATACTTCAACATGAGCAATTGTAAAAAAATAAACCTCTCTAATCTCTCTCTCTCACACATAATCTATCTCTACGCTCTCCTTGTCATTGATTAGCTCCCTTATAATCTCTCTCTCTCTCTCTCACACACACACACACACACACTCTCTTCCATGTTGGTTGTGGCCTCTCCACAGTTCCAAAGGGCGATTCACACGAGAAAATGTGCTCCGATTAAATCTAGTAGTGGATTTTCCATGAACCTCCTCTCTTTTTCATCTCTCTCTCTCTCTCTCTCTCTCTCTCTCTCTAGTGACAAACTTGAATTGTATCTAGTGCTGCCACATAGATGGCACAACTTTACTATAAACAGGTGAGCCCTCTCACTTGATAGGAACATATTCAACGTTCAAGTTTTGGTGTCGCTCTTGTGAACACGTCAGGGTCTCTCTTGTGCACACGTCATATGTGCGTACACACTCTCACTGCAATAACGAACATTTTGGGAAGGGTAGCAACGAAAGTACCTATCATTCAATTATTTTTCAATCACTTTGAGAAAGAGATGTGTGTGTGTGTGTGTGTGAAAGAGAGAGAGAGAGAGAGAGAGAGAGAGAGAGAGAGAGAGAGCAT
>NC_140934.1:53648019-53843019 GCF_014529385.1 Adiantum capillus-veneris | reverse complement strand
TCTTCTCTCTCTCTCTCTCTCTCTCTCTCTCTCCCGTGATGACAAACTCGAATTCCATATACCACATGTATGACACACGTTTGTTGTAAACAAGCGAGTCCCATCTCTTCATAGAAACATACTCAATGTTCAAGTTTTTGTTAGTGTCTCTCTTGTACACATCTATGTGCATAAATACTCTCACTGCAATAACCAACATTTGGGGAAGGAAGGGTAGCAACAACAAAAGAGCCTAGCATTCAACAAATTACTAGCCAAAAAGGGTTATAGTGTATTTGGAGAAAGTTAGAGCAGATTTTTTGTTGGAGATGCACACAAATTCAAATTCTGAAAGTACTAAGTCAAGGCAAAGGGTGATATCCTTGGTAATGTTAGTAAAAATATCATTCAAGGCATCAGATATCCATTTGAATTTATGCTTGTGTAGTTTATAGGTGGAAAAAAGTACTGGAAGTTTGGTATCTTGCAGAAAATAGCCCAATTTATCTAGATGTTTTGAAATCATATTAGTGACCTCATACAAAGAGGTGCTAAGTGGTGCTAATTCCTTCCCAGAAACCCAAGAGTGTGCTTCTTTCCAAGCCAAGTTTTTGCAAAAAAGAGTGGGACAGTTTGAACTTTTATCCATCCCTACTATAAACCAGTCTTGTGAAAGCTTTTGAATTTCAACATCCATTGTGGTGTGATCCATGTGCTTTTAGTAGACAATTATTTTTATGGTAAGAGGGAGATTTTTTGAAAAAATCATTGTTAAACCAATTTTGCTAAGTCCGGTAGGATTGTATTCTTCGGTCGGAGAGTACTACCGAGGTCAGTTAAACAACTAAGTAAAGCTGATAAAGCGAGATATGGGTTTTTAAGAAAAATGGGTATGTGGTTAAGTCCTTTAGCTAGGATTTTTTGGATTGTGGTATTCTTAACTAGATCAAGATTACAAGTACATACATGCTTGCCATAAGTATCAAATATTTACAAAAAGGGATATATTTATCACAAGCATAATCAAGAATGGTGTTGTGTTGTAAAAATTCATTATTGTAGACAATATTCTTAATAGGTTGTTGATACTTCCAACCAATAAGTACATTATCAAGTATTTCATGGTTTCCAAAAAGTAAGTCAAAACACTCACAAAAAAGTGTCCTTAGGTGTATCCAATCCAGAAGTTCATTTTAAAAAAGACAATGTTCGTAAATATACTCTTTGCAAGAAGTCTTTTTGGTAAGATGCATCCTTCCACAAGGACCAATGGCAACCTGCACAGCATAAGTGATCATAAGTCAAGAAGGTTCTGGATAGGGGAGTTTCTTCCTCTTCCCCTAGTAAAGCTACAAGATTTTCCTCTATTAAAATTAGAGGACGAGCTAGGTGTCACAAATGAAGTGAATGAACTGGGGGTGGCTAGAGACTTAGGTCTTTTCATCATCATCCTCAATACATGGCTTGAGTAAACTGGTGATAATCTTAACACCTTTGTAGTTTGCAAAAGTAGTCAAATATGTCCTAGGTTCATCAGATTTTAGTTCTTTAAGGATATCCAACATAAGCCCACGAAAAATATTGAAAGCAATCTAAGCAATCACAATTGTTTAGCTTGGCCACCTAACTAAGAACAGATAAGGAATAAATGAAAGTCTATCGGCTTCTCGAGGAAGAGCTGGTCCAGATGGTTGAGGATAAACCAAATAGCATGGTCAAACCACATCATGCTGGATTCGCATGATGCTTTAGCGTCAAGAAATTTACATGCACATTTAACATATGGTCGAAAAACATTCCAAATAGATTACGTGTAGAAGTCAGGATTACTTTTAGGAAACTCCATGTTCCCTTTTGTCTGAATGTATAGACCTGTATTGGAAGAGCATTTGGAATGGTCAAAAAGGTTAAGGTTGAAGGGGGCTTTAATGAGTTCTCCTTTATCTAAGAGCTGTCCACCTTTCAGAATCCTGAGTCTACAATCCTCAATTGTGGAGATAGGAAGATTAGCCAGATAGACCCCGGTTTCACTAAGAATTGGTGCCAAAAAGGCTTTCTTAGGTAAAAACCAGAGCTGATGGTCCACACCAAAAGATTCTATTTCAATTTGTATAACTGGTAAGAAGGAAAAAACCTTGGACACTTTGGGTACCATTTCCAAGAGATTAGAGTCACTAAGAGAGCAAAGATTGTTTTGAAATTCCTTGATAGCTTCAAGTGTTGCACTATCTCTGCAAAAGATACCACCGGTTTGAGGGACATTTAGAGCAGCAGGGGTACTGATAAAAGATGGATTGAGGCCACATATTGTTTTCAAAAATTTAGATAATTCAGGCCAAGAAGAAGAAAATAAAGCCAGCTCTTGCTGAGACTATTAAGAAAGTACAGGTAATTGGGCTATGTACAGGGAAATCATATTAACCCCACCATTGGAGTCCTTGTCAAGGTTAGCCAGAATCTTGACCCAATCATTGAAAGACAGCATGTGTAAGATAGATAACTTTTTATCTGAGGCAAGAGCGAATCATATATTAATTGAGAATTATCCAGACTAACAATACATCTTAGGACAAGAGAGGTAGCCATAGAGAGGGGTTCAGAAGTTTTAGGCCTTGCGAGAGGGCAAGGGTCTTCAATAGACAAAATTATTAGTAAGCCAAGGATTACTTATGGTAATATGTAACACATCATTTGGCCCATCAAGCCAGAAAAGTTCTAGTTCTAATAGCCAAGGCTTTTTTTGGAGAATGGTCTTTTAGGTAAAACCTTTTTTGTTCTTGATTCCTTGTATGCTTCTCTGGGTTGTGGTTTACTCTCATGCGAGCTATCAATTTAAAATGTTTGTGATTTTGAAAGAAAATATACAATCAGTCATGTAGGTTGGGCCTACAATCCTTAAACCAGCAAAGTCAAAGACTATAATAGCCATGAGCATGTATCCAGAACATTATCCTATGAAGGACCATCTAACACCCGCCAACCAAAAAAGGATTTATAGGCAGTGTGTCCCACTTAGAACTAAGATTAAAGCTAGTTTCCAAAGCCAATATCCTGGTTTTTCCAAAAAGAATGGAAAAACCTTATGTATAGAACGTGTGTGTAGCTGTTTTTACTTAAATAATAAGACATAAATGAGCTTTAACATTCAAAAGACAGCTGGATTTAGAGAAAAGGTAATGATTAGTACAAAAACAACTCAGTCTTAGAATTATCTTTGTACATGGCATATAAGAATGAGGCCTCATTCTAGTATACAATAATAATAACTCATTAACGAAGTACTTTCCAAGTAGTAAGAGCCAATTAATCATGGACACACATTTGCTTCAAGGAAAAACAAAATCCAAGAAAGGATAGAGTCCTCACCTGCATCTATTCAATCAAGACGACACATACATTAGTTTTGAATGCATTTAAAGGTGTCAATAGACTATATGAGTTGTTATCCATGTCCAACTTACAACTTTTTTTACTTTAAACAAACATCCAACATGTACATGTATTTCAATTTTGTTAAAAAAATCTTCTTAATCCTGTAAAAAGGGCCATAATCCCTTTGAATTATGGTAGTTATTTATATGTATGGTTTCTATATAACCCAATTTTTAATAGACCTTAAATAGATATTTACATATGTATCATTTCGATCAAAAGGCCACCACCCCTTCTGATCCAAGTGCCTTAGTACCACCATTACTTCAAAGTAATTTTGTGCCTACTTCTCAATCATTAACCATCAAAATCTTACATAGCAATTTTGTCATTCTCTAAAATTTAGTCACGCAACTCTCCTAAATTAATCAAGTAAATGCAGTACATCTCTTACCACTTCCATCTTAAAAACTACTAGTCAAAACATAGTAACTTTGTCCTTAGCCTTCAATAAAACCCTAAAAAACTTTGTTTCTACATCTCAAATAGTTGTGTGTTGCTTGGATTAGGCAAAAAGAACTCAGCTAAGCATATCAAATCCTCTAGATTAAATTTGAGTAAGAGGAACCAAAAAATTCCGAAACTTGTACAAACAAGTGTAACTAGGCCACGCCTTAAGTAAAAAAACTATGAAATCCAAATTGTTCTGTCATGACATCTCCATCATGGTATGCAATGTGTCCCAGATCATAGTGTGCAATATATTATCAATGTGACACCACAATTATGCTAGCAGCCCCAAAACAACCAGGCATCAAATGAAACAAAGGCTCGCCAAACTCGGCCCCTCCTTTTTTACAGTTAACCCAATATTTCTAGCAAGTATGTGGATATGAATTAGGGTTTCCCCTTATCAAAAAGGTGTGTGGGATTCAATTTAGAAGCTCTTAGATCTTTGAAAACTCAAAATTTGGTGGCCATGAAGGTGGAAGCTTTTGTATTCATTTCAATTATTTGATGTTACGACTATGTAATTGGGGGCGAGGCCACATGATTCCATGAAAAATATTTGGGTTTTGATTGGGATTTGTGCTTGTATGAGCATTGACGTTTATTGTCTGAAACTTTAGTGTTTTCAATTGATATTTTAAAGTAAAATTGAATGTGATTGGGTGATCCTCTCATCATAATCTCGACTACAAAAACAAGCAAATTCCAAGCACAATAGGAAAGAGAGTTTGTGACTTTTTTGTCAGGAACGCTCCTAGACTTTAAGCCATCTTTAGGAAGAGGGTTAACGATTCTCCATAAACACTTTTTTGCAAAGTGTTTGTGATTTTAATCTCACGAACTCTCACAGTCATAGGTTCTGCACCTTCCCAGCTAAATCACACACAACCCGACAGTTCTAGTTAACCCAACATGAAGCTGCTGGGGTGGGAGTTTGAGAATTGATCTACACACTTTTTTAGCCATGGATAAAATTCTAGAGACACACGAGATGTGCTTTGATCTTGCAATCACGAAGATGTTTCAAGCATTTTCCATGTATATGCAGCAACAACAAGTGGTAGAAAGAAGCCAGATTTCACCCACCAAAGCACTGCAAGAGAATTCACCAGTTTGATGGCCAGGACCTCACAAAGTATCTACAAGATTATATAAAGGAAATGGAGTTGAATTGAGTGTGTGAGGAAGACATGGTCCAAAGTTTTGAGCTAGTTTGTGTCATAGAGATGAAAGACCATATTAGGACAATCCATTATGCTCATGGAAGAAATTGGGAGGAATTCATGCTTGCTGTAAAAGAAGACTACTTTATGGAGGACTCTGAGAGGGACCAAAAGAACTTTCTTAGTCTAGGTCGCAAAGCCTAAAGAAGGGATTTTAGCTAGAGTGCTTCTTAGAGATTTTGAGCGATGCTGTTCTCAACTATAACAAGTTGAATAAGCTTCCTTGGATAAGGAGAAGGTAGAATTCTTTCTACAAGCAACAGACCAAGAAATCAAAGAAAAGTTGGAGATACTCTTGGAAGACAAATATACAGAGCAACATTTAAAGACAAGGTGGGATGATGTACAACATGGAGTCTCCCTATTGGCAAAAAGGCGATGCAGAAGAGACAAGATGGTGGCAAACAATGGTACTTCAATTTTTGCTATTTCTGAAAAGCTGCCAAAACCTACTATTATAGCTTCTAAGGATGATGGATCTATGCTTGAAGAGCTTGTGAAGGGCATACATGAGCTGAAATTAAATCTATCAATGCTTGAAGGAAAGGACAAAAAATTTGGACATTCATCAAGTCAAAGACCTCAAAATAGAGAGGGGTTTGTAAATAGGTGCATCTAGTGTGATAGCCCAGACCATCCAAGACGGGATTGTGAAAGCTTCAAAGATGCCTTGGGCAAAGATCTTGTCTTCTTCAAAGAGGGAAAGATACATCTTAGTGAAACATGGGAGCCCTTGGTGACCAACTTCAGCAAAGGAGGGATAAAAAAGCTAGTTGAGGATATGGCAACAAGTCATGCCATCTCAATGGTTAAAGCAGTAGCATTTGGCTTGAAGGCTGGTCAAGTCATACTCAAAATATCAAAAGTTACTGAAGATGTGAATGAGGATGGTGAAGATGTCTAGCCATCTGGGATGGAGTTAGCTACAAAGGGAAAGTTAATTAAAACATACTGTACAAATCTAGAGATTGTATTCGTCTTGAGACTGGGTGGAATAAACTTGTAGATACCTTGTCAGTGCATGCCTATATTGCAGAATGTTGAGCCAACAAGGCACTTATTGAATAAAAATGCAACAGACAAAATGAGGATGAAGGTCCCTCAAATAGGGCTAGTAGAGGTAGAGGAAGAAATGACCAGGTCTAGGGAACCTCCATCACAAGAAGTACCAACGAGGGATGTTGCACCAAAGGAAAAGCAAGATAAAGAAAAGAGCAAAGGAAAAAGCCCATCATACAAGTTGCAATCAGATATTGAAGCTACCACAAATTTAAAGAAAGTTTTCAGGAAAGGATCTTAAATAGCAAGGTTGAGTTTACATTGGGAAAAGTCCTTGGCATTGCAAAGAGAGAGTTCCACAAGGAAATCATAGATATCATAAGAAGAAAGCGACAAGCTTTAATGGAGTTTATCCAATCAGAGGCTGAAGAGAGTGCTTCAAAGATGCTTATCGTTGGCAGCTCTAGCACACGCCTGCTCACTTTCTCCGATTTTTGTGAGATTTGGTGAACGTCAACAGGTCGACAAATGCTTCAAACAGGCTCGTAGAGCTTGGTTTGCTCAAAATTTTCATTTGGGCTCATGTCGTCCTCCGTTTCCACTACAAGCACTACTGCACATGCTATTTTGACATTTTGTGTAGGATTTTTATCAATGTTGTTTTTTGCATAACAGGTCCCTTACCGCATTCTACGGTTTGTGCTATATAGCATGTGTTGTTCCCGCTTTATTTCTCCTCTTTTCAAGTAGTTTTCACATCAGATGCATGCATTTGCCATGGCTGACAACAACACAGATGTGTTCAAGATGTTTTTTGCTGAAGACAGATTGGACGGGAAGAATTACCCTATGTGGGCTTATATGATGCAACATGTTCTTATGTCAAAGGGATTTTGGAACATTGTGTAGGCAAAGATGTACATCCTAGTTCTAAGGATGTAGGCGATGTTCAGGATGTTGTAGGTTTTGGTGGCAGGATTTCTCCTACCAAAGCTATTTTGCCTGTAGGTGAGCAAGCTCATTGGGATGTAAAAGATGCACATGCTTATGCTTTGATTGCATTTTTTGTGAAGCGCACTATTATTCCTCACATTTGTTCAGCAAAATCTACAAAACAGGCTTGGGATATTCTAGTTGGTATTTATGCAAATCGCAATGAGGCTGAAATTACATTGCTACGTAAAGAGCTGGAGTCAAAGATTATGCATGAGGAAGATGAGATGGACACTTTCCTTGCTGGTGTGAAGGATATCAATGAGCAACTTATTTCTGCAGGTGAAGTCATTTTTTGAAAGTTCCCTTGTGCAAATTGTACTTAATGCTTTGCCAGATTCTCACCAGACGTTTGCTAGAATGTGACCCACAAAAATCTTGAAGCTGTCAAGTTTGATGCATTATGCACATTGCTGTTACAGAGTCACTTTCCCAAAAAAACAGGGCTAAACAGTGTGCAATTTGAATAGGTTTTTATTGCTACTCAAAGAAAATGTGGTAACAATAATTTAACCACTTCTCATGGTTTTCCTACGAGTGGAAAATATTTTGTTCCTAACGCTTTTGCTGGCACGAGTCACTTTTCAAAAAAAAAAAAAGGGTTAAATAGTGTGCAGTTGAACAGGCTTTTATTGCGGCTAAAAAATAGGTGGTAACAATAATGTAACCACTTCTCATGGTTCTTCTACGAGTGGAAAATCTTATATTCCTAATGCTTCTATTGGCAGCACTTCATTTTGGGAATTCTGGTGATATGGGCAAAAGGAAGATGTGTTGCCATTATTGTAAAGCTAATGATAACTTGATCAAGTAGTGTCTAAAATTGAAGGCAAAAGAGGCTAAGACAAAAGAGGCTGGATCAACTACAAGGTCCAATACAAGTGCAACTATTGTAGAGTCTTTTGAGAAAGAAGATTGTGATGATGATGTAGATGCAGAGTGGGATTTTAGTGCAGAGTGTAGTTATGATCCTGCTGTCTATAATACATGCATGTCAATTCTGTAGATTCACATGTGTGGTATTTTGACAATGGTGGTACAAAGAAAATTACCTCACATCGAGATTTGTTTACCTCTCTTGAGTCTGTCCTCATGGGAATATTGTCACTTGGGCCAACATGCCTCTTATTTGGTTCAAAGAGTTGGAAATATTGTGCTTACTATTGGAAATGGCAGTTCTTTTACACTTCTTGATGCATTGTATGTACCTGGGATCAAGAAGAATCTTTTGTATGTATCTACGCTTACTAGACTTGGACTTGTAGCCAAATTTGTGGATGATAGATGTACAGTAAATGATCTTAGGTTTGTAATGAAATTGTTTCATCTAGCATTTTATGTCATGAGCTTATAAGCTCACTTTGTATGAGAAGTGTGGGAATTTTTTTTCAAATGTAGTTGTCGATTCAAAGGCTATTTTAGATGCAAAACTTTGTCATGCACATTTGGGCATCTAAATTTTTCCAGTTTGCTATGTTTGCAAAAATCACATATGGTTGCTTCTTTGCTGCCTCTTGAAGCACTTGTCATACATGTTTGTGAAGGCTATATTTTAGGTAAGATGCAACATTCAAAGTTTCCAAAGGATGGTTCAATTAGGATGCAGGTTACAGCTTGTGCATAGTGATGTTTGTGGGAATGCAAACTTTGTCTTTGGGAAATTACCTTTACTTCGTGACTTTCATTGATAATTACTCCATACATACATGGGTGTATACAATTAAAGAGAATTCAGAAGTGTTTATGTGCTCAATTTTTTTCTGGTGATGGCTAAAAATGTCTCAAAATGTACTAGGGGCACCCTTCATTCAGATCGAGGGGGAGACTATATGTCTCATGAATTTAATGCATTTCTAGCTAGTCGTGGGATTCAACACCAATGTACAGTACCGTATACACTCAGAAAAACGGTGTTACTGAGAGGAAAAACAAGTCTCTCATCGAAATGGCACGATGTATGGTCAAAAGTCAAGATTTTCCGCATTTTTTTTTGGCTTGAGGCTATCATGTGTGCAACTTATGTACTAAATAGGTGTCCTACAAAAGCTTCGCAATCTATGACTCCATATGAAGCATGCCATGATAGAAAGCCATCTATTGAGCACATGCGCGTTTTTGGATGTTTGACATATGCTCTACTGCCACAAACGTAGCACAAAAGATTGGATGATAAGGCTCTCAAATGTATTCTTGTTGGTTAAAGTGCTGAAAGAAAAGGTTACAGGTTGTATCATCGGCAAACAAAGTGTATCTTGGTCTCATGGGATGTTCTGTTTGTGGAAGATTTTGTTCAGCCCTTGTTATCATGTATTAGAGACAATAATGTAAGCTCACACGACATTTATGACACTTTGTTGCCTCTTTTCAGTGGTGGAGGTTCGCATGTTAATTCCAATGAGGCAAATGTATAGCCTATGGGGGTTTCTAAAAATGTTATAGACCATCCTATTACTGATGTAGATGTACAAGATGTACTTGATGAGAAAAGGGCTGGGAATGAGCAAGCTAGAGGTATGTCAAAGTGGCCGGTGCATACTTTGCGTGACAGTAAATTGGATGCACCTTTGTCTAGTCGTACTCGTTCAGGTTCTCACCATGCATCTTATGCATCAGATTGTTATGCTTTGGCTCTATCTATCTTATGTAATGTTGAGGATCGTCTGTCTTTTAATGAAGCACAAAATTCAATAAATTGGATGGCTGCCATGCAATCAAAATATGATGCACTTATAAAAACTAACACATTGACTTCATATGATTTTCCTCCTGGAAAAAACACCATTGGTACGAAGTGGGTTTACAAGTTGAAATGCCAGTCGGATGGTGAGATTGATCTTTATAAGGATTGACTTGTTGCAAAGAATTGTGCACAACAAAAAGGCATAGATTATAAAGATACTTTTACTCCCCTTGTCGTATGACTAATGTGCATTGGAAACTCATTTTGGTTGGATGTACATCAGTCAGACATTGTTACTGCTTTCTTGAATGGTGATAGATTTGAGGAAGTTTATGTAATGCACCCTCACGGTTTTGTCATTAAAGGGTAGGAAGATAAAGTGTGCAAATGTAAGAAAGCTTTGTATGGGTTCCGAAGCAATCTTCTCATGCTTGGTATGAGAAGGTTGACACTCATTTGGTCAAACAAGGATTTTGTAACAGTCTAACAGAAAGCACATTGTATGTAAAGCATGAGGGTGATGTACTTCTCATTGTCGTTCTCTATGTGGATGATTTGTTGATCACTAGACGAAATGAGAGACACATTGCTAAATTTAAGGCTGATTTGAATGCTACTTTCAAGATGAAAGACTTGGGGACGTTGCATCATTACTTGGGCATACAGTTTAAGCAGTGTGATGGCGGTATTTCCTTGTGCTAGACAAGTTACATAGAGACATTGTTATGTAAGTTTGGACTTGAAGATTGCAAATCAATTGCCATTCCAATGGAAACAGGTTTGAAATTGATTCTTCATGATGTTGGTGATCTGATCCTACCATTGTCACTCTTTACCAAATTTTGCTGGATGCCTCATTTATGTATGTAGCACGATGCCAGATATTCAATTTGCAATCTCATAGGTAAGGAGATTTATGCATAGCCCACAGTCTAAGCATTGGCAAGATGTCAAGTGGATCTTTCGCTACTTGAGTGGCACTTTACATCTTGGGTTTTATTATCCCAAGGGGGGATCATTGCCACCAAATTTACATGTTTTTTTGGACTTAGATAGGGATGGTTGTTTTGACGCGCAAGTGTCCACGAGTGGTTTTTGTTTCATGCTCGACAGCTCATGCATATCATGGTTGAGAAAGAAGCAACCTACTATGGGGCCACTTCTAGTTGTGAGACTGAGTACGGAGCAGACTTCACAGCTACCATTGAGTGTGCATGGTTCAAACACCTTATGGCTGATTTTGGTGTTGGATAGGACACTGCCAACACTATCTACATTGATAGTCAGAGCGCATTGGTAGTTGTGAGGAACCCAATTTTTCATGCTCGCACAAAGTACATTGAGGTGCATTACCACTATGTCGGGGAGAGCCACTCAGCAAGAGAGATCAGCTTGGCATATGTGCCAACACATGACAACCTTGCAGATCTTTTCACAAAGGCATTATCTTGTGAGAAGTTTGAAGCTTTCCACAAATATTTAAGGTTACTCCCCTTTGTGGAATGATCATGTCCTCACAGGGCATGGCACTTCCCTATATTCTATAGGCCATCTCTCACTCACCGCATCACTCTCAAGGGGGATTTGTTACCATATACATGTGGTAATGATGTGTGTGTGAACACACTTAGTACTATCGGGGAATTTTTTCCCTCACTAGGAGGTTTTTTCCCCATGCATTGTATATACGCCCATCACTCTAGGTTTATCTTATCTTTCCATTGAACACTAAGTAATACACTCTCTCCTGTGTGCCTTGAGTGTGAGTCCTAGGGTAAGATTGACAGGCCAAGGGCCAGGATGGAGCCATGCGATATAGGGGGCCCTATTATTAGTAAGGCTAGCAAGGTAGTGCCTATATAGGGCATGGTTGGGTGGAGAGTTGTAGGCTCTAGTCCCCTCTATCGCATATTGGTATCAAGAGCCGGGCTATCTTTGGGGGGGAAGGGCATGGTCCGCATCTTCTTACAGCTTCATCTTTGTGCATGCTCATATAAGACGCGTGGAGAAGACAAAGGCGTGGAGAACATCGCCTCCTAAGTGGGAGGTCAAATATCAAGTAACATTGCATGTGCAGGACCGCTTGTGGCGAGGAGGGACCACGCATGCTTTGGCTTGATGGCATTGTGCTACAGAGGGGAGGAGATCTCGTCACAACAGCATCAATCAGGAAGCAACACAGAAGCCACAGGCTTCTTTCTCTCTCATGCGATGCTCTCTGGCCGCCATAGCCCGACAGGGAAGCCCATTTTTCACACACAGATGCACTAAGGCCGTTGGCCCTGGGGTTCGAACGGGCCAACACCCCTCGTACCACCTGCATCTCGGAAAGCCCTCATCTTCTCGACGTGTCGACAGCTCAGCAACCTGCCATATTGCAAAGATTAAGGACGGAGCAGTATTGCAAAATTTTAGAACGAAGAAATTTTTGGAATTTTGGATATTTTTAAGCAAGCAAATTTTCAAAGTTTTTAAGGGGATCACACCCCTTTTTATTTGACAATTGCTTCATATCTGGCAGAGATGGATATATGGAAGTCTTTGACGGCTGGTAAGCACAATACACTTGAAATTAATTTTTCTCATTCATTTCAATTTTGCAAAAGTTTTTCCATTAGAAAAATCAAGCTTCGAGACCATTGCTTATGGAGAAAGGGGAGCTTGTTCCAATGGGTGCAAGGACAAATGTCAGGGTGTAAGTATGACTGACAACAAGTGCAGACAAGCTTGCAAGTACAGGCAAGGCTTGTGGCTTGAACAATAAACATATCACTTGTATGGTCAATCTACTCAACAAGGCTGGACATTAACTACAATTCCAAGGAGTTGTCAACAAGTAAGTTGCTAGGGACTGACTCCTAGATGCACTCAAACAAGGATATGATCCACACATTGTTGGTAAGCATGATCCGATGAGTTTTTTCAGGTACTTGGCAACAAGTACATACGGTAAAATATTGTGCAGGTACATTACAAGAGCAAGGCTCCATATACCAACACTCAAGAAATTGACTTGTATATTACGTCGTCTATTATATTTTTGATATCTCCTCCTTGTTCTACCTGGAGGAGGGGGAAAGCAAACTTTTCAGGAGCACGGTTCCATGCATTGGATGCATAATCACTTCAAAGCCATTGTAGCTTGCCAAGGAGTAGGCAAAATAAGTACACAAAGCACATCGGATATCACATTGACATCCATAGCTTTGAGTTGAATCCAAAGTTGACCGCCACACATACAGGATGCTATGAATTTTGATGCCAAGAGCAGTTGGTAAGTGTGTTAACTTTAAGTTCCACTTTTGAACTTATTCATTTTTGCAAGGATTTTCACAATACCAACATGTCAAGAAAATGTTTCTTTGATCAAGCAGTGTTTGGCAATAGATGACACTTGATAGCTAAGTTGTAGATTCTATCTCTATCAATATTGAGCAATCGCATGATTCTCAATAAGTGGCACGATTTAGCAAGGTGAGTTCTCTATGAAACTTTGACAAGATCAATTCTTTTTCACTTTGACATATGTATGTCAACAGGAGCACCTGTTAGCTAAGAACACTCAGGATGCGTTCTGTCTCATCCTTTTGATGAACTTATGTTAAGCAATGCTTTACTTCAGGGCAACTTGTATAGAAGTTTCCAAAGTCTAGAATTTGCTACTAGCATATGGACTTTGGGAAACTTGGCACAATTTTTATCTCTTTTTCTCTTGGAGATCAATACGACCCAAGTCCCGATGGCATGTGGGTTGATTCGATTGCTCTACATTTCTCGTCTTAGAGGGGCAAAAAGGCTAGTAAATTTCAAGTTATGCTTGTTATTTTTGCACTTTGAGCTTCCATTTCAAAAAGATTTCTCTACTGTGCAACACCAAGTGCTTTGCCAGACTTCATGCGAAGCAAGGCTTCTCTTATGTGTCGAGGAACTATCTCTTGACTTTAGATTAACGGTATTGGCACACAGGTTCAGGAATTTGGCAAAGTAAGGATGTAATGGAATTGTCCTATTAACTTGAGAGTAGCGGAAATCAATGAGAGTACGTACTTTTGAGAAATTACTTTGTGAGCATAGCGGGTGAACATAATTGAAGATAACAACATAGACATAGCATTTAGTTAACTTGGCATGAACAATACTTTTGCAAGAGAGATAATTTAGAGAACATGACAACAGTTGAGGACCGGATTTATGTGGAGCCGGTCCCCCCTTCAATAGGAATTTGTATTATGATTTTTCCCATTAAGAGAGACTTGTTACAATACAATCTTAGTGTTCCTTGTGACCTAGGTGATGCAATGAAGCTGGAAAGCTTCATGCATCACAAACATAACATAAACTTTGAAGAAATCTTTAACTATCCCAAGCCTCAGTTCCAAGACCTCAAACACCTTTGAAGGTGGAGAGAGCTAGCTGGGAATGAGGGTAGGGAAGAGGAAGAAGAAACATTTCATAGGAGAAAGAATTATTTTCTCACTTATCATCACTCTTCTTGCTAGCCTACATAAGAGCATAGTAATGAAGATGGAGAAGATGGAAAGCTTAAGCATTGAAGCATGTCTCTTGGTTGGATTTGCACTCCATAGCCAAGAGTGTTGGTGTAGTCTCTCAACCTCTACTTGCTTGGAGAAGGAGAGGGAGCTCTTGCACTTTTCACAATGCACAATGAGAGTGTGTGTGTGGGAGAGTATACCCCCTAGCTTGCTTTGGTCGACCCCCCCTTGTAGCTCATGCTTGAAGCTCATTGGACCCCTCCAAGCCTAGCCAATCACAAGAAGGAGGCATTACAAGCAACAACGGTAGCCTTGGGACAAGTGTCCCCCTTTTCCCTTTGAGAGAGAGGACTTGATAAATGCAAAGACAATTAATTAAATCTCCTAAATTATCATTGGACCCCTTGGGTGGCCAACCAATAGGCTTCAAGCATACCATGAGGGCAACATGAGGAGGAACTTGACAAGTGTCCCTTATGCTTTCTTTGTACCAAGTATGCCTTGTGTGAGTGTGTGGGTGTTCTCTCTCATCCCCCCTCATGTAGGGCTCGCCCCCTCCTTGTAGGGATTGGATCTTTGACTTTTGACACCTCAAGCCCCTCTAGCTTAGGCCGAGTTCCCACTACAATCTTGGCCCTTAAGCACTTTAAGCTTGGGCTGGGTTCTCAGCTCAAGTACAACCCTAGCATATCAAGCATGTCAAGCATCTCAATCATCAAGCACCTCAAGCATCTCAACCACCTCAGTCATCAAGCACCTTAAGCTTGAGCTGGGTTTCCACTTCAAGCACCTCAAGCTTGGGCTAGGTTCCCACTACAAGCTCAACCCTAGCTTACCTAAGGTCAAAGGACTTTTACACTAACTATTGGAGGTCTTCAATGAAGCTAACCCGAAGGTCTTATGCTCCATTGGTAAGCCTTGATCTTTGATAGACCATCTCTCATTTGGGCCTCTTTATCATTGGCCCCGTGTTGAGATAGATCTGTAAGCACATGTCTATATCTTAACCCTTGTTCCTGTTTATTCTCCCACATTAAATGATTAGTTCAATATGAAAAAATCATTTGGGTTGGTTGGATATTAGATTTTATGACATTACCCCTTCTTGAAATTGTAGTTGTCCTCGACTATGAGGTAGAAGAGATAATGCCTTAGTCATTAGTCAATCTTACTTAGCGGGTAGAGGATCCCTTTTTACCCTAGGACATCTTTCCAAGATGGATGGCTAATCCATTTGGTGCTTGGGAGACATAGCCTTCGCAAGCATGTCTGCACTTTAGTCCATTTCATTCTCCCAAAGTAGAGTAACAAATTCTACTTGGTGTTGAGAGACGTCGTCATCACAAACATGAGTATAAACATGCATACTATTTAAATTTGTGCACAACTAAAAAGAGAACTAGTCTTATAAGACAAAAACATGGGTCATTTAAAAGAAATTTGTACATTTGCTTACTCTAATGTAGTATTGTAAGCATTGACAAGGTTCATACTATCCTTAAGCTATATTCCTTGCTTCCATCTAGCATCTTCAAAAGGATAATTTTTGAACTTAATAAGTTACCGTCGGATAATCTTACCATGTCATAGTACCTTGTCTTCATGCTGAAGGATAGCTTTGGGTTGTAGCACCTCTTATTGGTCTTCAACTTTGGGAGGGTCTTCGATAATTGGTTCACTTGGTGTCTCTCCTTTGTAGGGCTTAAGTAGGCTTAGATGAAAAGCATTGTGTATAAGCCAATGGTTGGGCAACTTGAGTTGGTAAGCCGTCTCATTGATGGGCTTCAAGATTTGGAAAGGACCATAGTATCTTTTTGCTAACTTAGCATTATACTTTTGATGGCCGGTAGGATTTTTGCCCGTCGTTTGCTTTAATCAAGCCTTAGGAAACTTAAGTAAGACCCAATCATTTTCTTTGAATGTTAAGAATCTTTTGTGCTTATCAGCAGTAGCTTTTTGCCTTTGTTGAAAGATGGATATAACCTAAGATCGAGTATCGTAAGATTGGCTATCTCACTTTGGCTATCCGTTTGTGGATGATAGGCCAAAAATTCAATCTTGTTCCTAGATTTTCAAAGAGACCTTTCTAGAAATTACTAGTCGTTCTAGGATCTCTATCTGACATGATGGATGTTGGTAATCCATGGTGTTTGAAAATCTGTGATATGAAGAGAGTTGCCATTCGGTGTGCCTTAATAGTCTTTTTGACAAGAATAAAGTGTGCTTGCTTTCTAAACCTGTCAACTATTGTCTATATTCACGTATTCCCATGGATAGACTTGGGAAATCAAAGATGAAATCCATGGATATACTCTCCCATGGTGAATTTGGGATATGCAATGGCTGGAGTAATCCAGGTTTCTTCCCTCTATCATATTTGGTCTTTTGTTATACTACGCATTTTGAAACATACTCTTGTATGTCCATTTTCATGGTAGGCCAATAGAAATATGTCTCTACTCCTCGAAGGGTAGGTTGAATACCTTGATGCCCCGCATAGGGAGGAGCATGGGATTCATACATAACTTTGTCACGAAGGAAATGGGTAACACATAGCCTATTTCCGTGGAGAAGATAACCATCCTGCAAGGTGAATGGTTCCTCTTTCTTTCCCAAAGCAAGGGCTGACATTATGTCTCTAAAGTCACGGTTAGTAGGATACTCATCTATCATAGAGGATAGATCATTGTGAGTAGCTATAGACACTGCATTAACTTTTAATCATCATGAAAGTGCATCGGCCACTTGATTGTGCTTACCAGCAATGCGAGCAATATGGAAATTAAATTGTCAACAAAAATTTGCCCACCTCATTTGTTTGTCGGAAATCTTGGTTTGTGTCATGAAATACTTGAGACTTTGGTGGTTGGTTTGTAGGATAAATGGAGTCCCCAATAGGTAGTGCTTCCATGTGTCCAAGACATGTAGAGTAGCTAAAAGCTCTTTCTCATAAATGTCCAAGACTCGTTCATCCGTATTGAGCCTTTGGCTCTCATATGCTATGGCATGCCCTTCGTAAAGCAAAATTGCTCCAAGGCAATCACCACAAGCATCACATTTGACCTCAAATGGCTTTGAGAGACCCGGAAGCATGAGGATTGGTTGGGAAGTAAGCTTCTCCTGGAGCTTATCAAAAGCATTTTTCTCCTTAGCAGTCCATACACACTTAACGTTCTTCTTAGTTAAGTCATGTAGTGGTCCTGCTATTTGAGAGAATTTTGCTATGAAGCGTCTATAGGATGCGCACATACCAACAAAGCTTCTTAGCTCATGTAGATTCATTGGATTAGGCCATGCTTTTATTACCTCTAACTTTGATGGATCCATACGGTACCATCTTGAGAGATAATATGACCTAGGTATTGAATCTCTTGAAGGAAAAATTCGCTTTTCTTTTGGTTGAGAAAAAGCTTGTTCTCCTTCAATGCTTAAAAAATCACTTGGAGATGTTTCTTATGTTCCTCCAAAGACTTGGAGTAGATGATGATATCATCAAAGAACACTCCAGTGAATTTGCGATAAGGTCTAAAAATTTTCTCCATTAGACGATTGAACGTAGCTGGTGCATTAGTCAAGCCAAAAGGCATGACTAAATAATCATAAAGACCAAACGTTGTACGAAACACAGTCTTTAGGATATCTTCATCCACTATCCTTATTTGGCGATAGATAATTTTAAGGTCAATCCTACGAAATTAGGTAGAGCCTTGTAGCTTATCAAATAGATCTTCCACATGAGGCACATGAAATCTGTTTTTGATAGTGATATGGTTTAGTGCTCGATAGTCCACACAAATACGGTATGTACCATCTTTTTTTTGCACTAAAAGGACTGGAGAACAAAAGGGAGAGGAACTAGGCCTTACCATCCCTTTGTCTTACCAATTCATGTACTTACCTCATGATCTCCTCTTGTTGAGCTTGTGAGACTCGATAAGGAGGCTTGTTAGGCGGTGAGCTTCCTGGAAGGAGCTCAATGTGATGGTCATCATCCCGTCGTTTTGGAGGTAAGTCCATAGGGATATCATTGATGAACACATCTTGGAATCCTTTTAGAAAATTAGACAAGTCTAACTCTTCTTGATTCCTACAATTTACATTTGATGAAACATTAGGATCTTTTAGAGACTCTTTGACAAAAATCATGTACACAGAAACTGAACTCTTCATTGACTTATAAAAAGCAGGAGGATTTACAAGTGAAATAGTGCGACCATGCTCACTAGCATCTATATACATGTTCTTTCCCTTGTAGGTGTAGTAAATTCTCCTTTCAAGTAGCTTCATATTGGCAGCCATGCGATCAAACCATGGCACCCCTAGGATAGCATCCTCATGTTAGAGAGGAGAGATGAAAAAGTCTTCTTTCTTGACATAGCTTTGGACATGAAGCCTAAAATTCTCAATCAAGGGAGTAATGGAGGCTTGTTGTCCCTTGAAAGCTATGTCAGCCATTACCATATCTCCCATCTCGAAAGCTTGAATGCCCAACTTGGTGGCCAACTCTGTTGATATGAAGTTGTGAGTAGAGCCAGGGTCAAACAAGATGAAGGCATCATGCTCTCTCACCTTTCCCCAAGCATAGGAAAGTGATGATCCTTTGCAATGAGCATCTTCTTTTGGAGCTTAGATGGTGGAAGCCCTAGGAGTCTCATTGCGAGCATTCTTCTTGGGGCAAGAACGATAGCCATGTCCTTGCTCCCCACACTTGAAACACTTATGGTCCTTACGAAAAGCTTCAAGCTCTTCAGGAGAGAGTTTGTTTTTGCCTTTGTAAACTCCCTTCTCCTTGGAGCGATTGTTGTTGTTGTTGTTGGAAGTGCCTTGGGAAGAATTTTGAACATTAGTTTTCCCCTTTGCATCATTTTTGTGTTTGTTTTCCATGGGCTTGACATTTCGTCTAGCCCCTTGATGGAAATTGATACGTGAAGAAACCATGGTGTAATGGATTACTTCGCTGATAGAACTAGGCTGTTAAGAGTTGATGTAATCGGCCATCTCTACAGGTAATCCCACACAGAATTGCTTTGCTCGGCAAAGTCTATCTTTTGAAAAACAGTAGCCTTGAGATATAAATCCCAAAACTTGTCTACATACTTGTGGATAGACTTATGAGGGAGAAGCTTCAAGCTGCGCCATTCCGTAAGCACTTTGTCCTTTGCATCACTTGCAACAAATTGCTTCATGATGGAAAATCGTAGAGTTTTCCATGTCTTTGGGACTTCGCCGTTGCCACGAAGGCTAGCCCACCATTGATGAGATGATTTTTGAAAGTGCATAGCTACATGGCGTAGCTTGGAGGACTCCGTGAAACCCTCGTCTCCAAAGGCCGCATCAAATTGCTGGATGAAGGCCAACACTTTGTCGGTAGCACCAAAGGTGCCATCATAGATGAGAAAAGAGATACTCTTTCCTCCCTCCTTGAACTTCTTTATCTTTTGGGACCTTCGACATGCAGGGTATGATTTGTGATGTCCTCCCCTCCTGTATTCTCTAGGAGAATAGCCATAGCTTTCATCGGAAGAGGAGGAAGGTGAAGAAGAAGGAGAAGAGGGTGACCTCTTCCTAGCCTTTTTCTTCCTTTGTTTCCTCTCTTCTCTTTCGGAATGACAAGGAGAGGGACTGTGTGTTGATCTTTTTCTCTTGGGAGGAGTGGGCGATCGTCTAGACCGTCGTCTTCGTGGAGCCACATCTTCAGAAGAACTTAAAGTTTCATTGTTTTCTTGATCTTTAGATTCCTCCTCTTGAATGGGGGAGAGTCTTCTTTTGGGGGTCTCTTCAAGAGGCCTCCTAAGCTCTCTCTCCTCTTGGAGAGGAAGGGAAATTCCATAAGCACGAAGTTGTTGAGTAACTTCGGCTTGCAAAGTAGGGTTGCCCATAGCTTGTTTTTGCAACCTAGTAATGAGATAATTCACGAACACGGAGGCATCATCATTAGCACCTTCATGTGCAAAATCAAAGCTATCAATGTTTATTCTACTCTCTTGATTATTGTCAGCCATGTTAACAAAATCTATGTACGTACTTAATGTATGCTTTGACAATTCAAACCCTTAGTTGCCACTCCTCTTAGCCTTTGAAAATTGGCTCTTAAGTATCTTCACGGCTTGAAGTGGTTAATTATAAAGAGTAGTGGAGTAGGTCTAACATAGCAGAGTTGCCGAGGGCTAGCTCCTTTCGGACTTCTTATGTCTCAATAATGGTAAAGCCGTAGGCAAGTCTAAAAATACTCCATTATTAAGTCCAAAGCTCCCGAAGTGTGCACCATATCCCACATAGTGGGATCCACAAAATCGATAATAGATCCCACTTCCACTTACCCTAATATAATTAACAACATCAACCATTTATAGGCTACTTAAGGACCTCTCTTATTAAGCAAGAGAAGAGAAACCAAATGCTCTAATACCAATGTAATGGAATTGGCCTATTAACTTGAGAGTAGCGGAAATTAATGAGAAAAACTTTTGAGAAACTACTTTGTGAGCATAGCGGGTGAACATAATTGAAGATAACAACATAGACATAGCATTTAGTTAACTTGGCATGAACAATACTTTTGCAAGAGAGAGAATTTAGAGAACATGACAACAATTGAGGATCAAATTTATGTGGAGCCGGTCACACTCCAATAGACATTTGTATTATGATTTCTCCCATTAAGAGAGACTGGTTATAATACAGTCTTTGTGTTCCTTGTGACCTAGGTGATGCAATGAAGATGGAAAGATTCATGCATCACAAACATAACATAAACTTTGAAGAAAGCTTTAACTATCCCAAGCCTCAGTCCCAAGACCTCAAACACCTTCGAAGGTGGAGAGAGCTAGAAGGGAATGAGGGTAGGGAAGAGGAAGAAGAAACATTTCATAGGAGAAAGAATTAGTTCCTCACTTATCATTACTCTTGCTGCTAGCATACATAATAGCATAGTAATAAAGATGGAGAAGATGGCAAGCTTAAGTATTGAAGCATGGCTCTTGGTTGGTTTGCATTCCATAGCCAAGAGTGTTGGTGTAGGCTCTCAACCTCTACTTGCTTGGAGAAGGAGAGGGAGCTCTTGCACTTTTCACAATGCACAATGAGAGTGTGTGTGAGTGTGTGTGGGAGAGTATACCCCCTAAGAAATCCCCTAGCTTGCTTTGGTCAACCCCCCCTTGTAGCTCATGCTTGAAGCTCATTGGACCCCTCCAGGCCTAGCCAATCACAAGTAGGAGGCATTACAAGCAACAAGGGTAGCCTTGGGACAAGTATCCCCCTTTCCCCTTTGAGAGAATGGACTTGACATATTTAAAGATAATGAATTAAATCTCCTAAATTATCATTGGACCCCTTGGGTGGCCAACCAATAGGCTTCAGGCATACCATAAGGGCAACATGAGGAGGAACTTGACAAGTGTCCCTTATGCTTTCTTTGTACCAAGTATGACTTGTGTGAGTGTGTGGGTGTTCTCTCTCATCTCTCCTCATGTAGGGCTTGCCCCCTCCTTGTAGGAATTGGATATTTGACTTTTGACACCTCAAGCTCCTCAAGCTTAGGCCCAGTTCCCACTACAAGCTTGGCCCTTAAGCACTTTAAGCTTGGGTTGGCTTCTCATATCAAGTACATCCCTAGAATCTCAAGCATCTCAATCCTCAAGCACCTCAAGCACGTCAAGCACCTCAGTCATCAAGCACCTCAAGCACCTTAAGGTTGGGACGGATTCCCACCTCAAGCACCTCAAGCTTGGGCCAGGTTCCCACTACAAGCTCAGCCCTAGCTTACCTAAGGTCAAAGGAATTTTACACTAACTATTGGAGGTCTTCAATGATGCTAACCCTAAGGTCTTATGCTCCATTGGTTTGCCTTGCTCTTTGATAGACCATCTCTCATTTGGACCCCTTTATCATTGGCCCCGTGTTGAAATAGATCTATAAGCACCTGTCTATATCTTAACCCTTGTTCCCATTTATTCTCCCACATAAAATGATCAGTTTAATATGAAAAAATCATTTGGTTTGGTTAGATATTAGATTTTATGACAAAGGATATAAGCTCACAATTCACATATGACAACGGCAAATTGTGATGTATCCATGTCCGCTTGTGCAAAGAACTTTTGGTATCGGCTCAATTTGTATGGGCCGTCATTGTCACCAGGGGAAACAGCTCTGCATGCATGGCATGCCAATGAGGTAGAAAAAATTCCACCTCATTACTGTTTACGCTTTCGTCGCTATAACGCCAGCTACCCTGTCAAAGACGTGGTAAGTTATTGATGTCTACAAACATTTTTTATTTATGTTTATTCATAGGCAAAGTCACTCTGGTACTATCACAACCACATACAAGGTAGGTGGGTCAAGAAGTGACTTATGTTACCTTTCTCTATGAGAGCGTCTCGGGGGGTTCACTATGTGTAAAACTACCATATCACGTGCGTTCAAGACATGTTTGTAAAACCCCTTATCTATAAGAATATAATGTACCATTTTCTTTTAAAATCTGTAAGTTTATTTCAAATTTTAAAAAATAATGCCCTTCTGTATATATATTTCTGTAAGTTTCAAGAACTTTAAATACCCTTCTGTTGAACTCATGTGATAGGTTACATTTTTATTAGGTGACCTCCCCGGGGAGAGCGTTGTACAAGCACATTGTTGTACACATATAGGATAAGCTATACCACAACAATTTTCTGCATTGAGGCAGACATAGGGGACATACAACACAGTCAAATAAGGGATTTTTCTCATCCCAACATTCTCTCTCTCTCTCTCTTTCCTCTTTCTCTGTGGGAAAAGTGAACTTAAGTATGGTTTTACTAAAATCTTTCTATGTTGATATGGTAACAAGAAGGGCTAAGATCCACTTTTTTGATAGAAATAAGAGCCATTTTCTTGTAATCCATTAGTGATTTCTTTCAAGATCGAACAATTCTATCTAGTTGAGTACTCGTCAATTCTAATGGACAAGCAAGAGTCTTGCCATTACTGATTTTTTAAGTGCTATTGTAGCACTATATATTGTAAGTATGAAGATAAAGTAGATTCTTTTAACCTCTTAAACTTGTAAGGGTTTATCTCTAGCAAGGTGTATAGACAAAGACAACATTTCAGACAGCATAGCTGCTCACAAAAACCCAAGATTATGGAATTTGGGGTCTAGAAAAGATCCAGTTCTGAATACGATTCCAACTTCAGTGGATCTCCTATTTTACCTATAGCACTAAGAGTGTCTATATGGGTATAGTTTTTGGGTAAGACCCAGCTCGTGATTACCGAATCACTTATTAAGTGTTGATGGTCAATTCTTTGAACCTTCACACTTTCTTTTTTAAGGAAAGAAGTCCATAAGTTGCCAAGATGTAGTGGACAATTTCAACTTCCAAAGTTGACTTTAATTATCATTGGTTGTTAGTTGAGCAGTTTCCCTGCAAAGTCTAACCAAGGGATTTGACAATGTAGATTTTAACCAAGGGGTTTGGATTGCAAAGGCAACACCCAGGGTTACATGTACAATACTACTTGAATTTCACTAATTTTTAATTAGTGTTCCTAGGCCTTTGCAGCTGAGAAATTTGGGTAGGTGCCTTTGACTACAGTTAAGTGAACACTATGTTCAACCTACAGGTACGCACCTGATTTGGTTTTGTTTCTCTTTTGATTTTTTTTTTCCTTTTTCGAGTAGGGTGCATAAATTCTATGTTTTCATCCGTTTTTCTCTTTAAGAGACATGACAAGGTCATGTAGGAGCAAAGTATTTTGGACCATACTGTCCGATACGATTTCTACATTATGCAGTTTTGGCACATGTTGTCACATGAAATACAACATGATCTAGGAAATCAAGGAGTTCACTTTAGCTAGTGTGGAGCAAGGCCAATGAGGGTCCCTCTCACTCCCTTCATAGAGTATTTGCAGTTACCTCCATACACCAATACATCTCATACGTGAAGGATGTTATTTAGACATCCTTAGTTGAGACATATTCCATATGTGGAGAATATGAGTTTCTCGGACTGACACTAGCACCCGCTACTTCAATTATGTGTCGATAGATGGTATTGTTGGATTCAAGTGTAGGTATATTCCATCCGTTTGCTATATCTTCCTTAGGGGTTTATGGTATTATTATAGTGGGTTGGTCTAGTAGGGCGGCCATTCAGCCACCTGTAGTACGCCCTAAATTGTTTGTAGTGTGAAACAACATTCTCAACACTTTGTATTAGGAACAATTTTAGTGGCCAAATATTGTTGAATACTCAGAACGACTTGTTAAGGTTACAAGTGATGTTAAACAACATTAATGAATGGTTGTTTATGCATATACCAAGGCTATGTGTTGTTAATGAAAACGTTTTATTGTTTGTACCTCAAAGTGACTTATGTTTCACCTTGTATTATGGTTCAAACGTTTCAACAAGGCTTGAAAATGATTGCAGTAGAAAGTATTTAGTTTCTTTTCAGAACTATTTACAGTCCCCTTTCATGTGTGCTAGGAGCATCACATTCGCCATAAGTATTGGCAAGTATGATCATGGATATGCAAGTTCGGATTTGGTTTTGCTAAATGCGTGTACACTAGAGGTTATAGGTCCTAGTGTTTAGCAAAAGCTGATTTGGAGCGACATACATATTCATCACATTGGTTGCTTATGAATCATTTTTCACTCTATATGCAGTATCTCTATGAGATTAATTTTGGATCTACCAATCACCAATAGAGGTCATGGCTCGGTTTGGGTGCTTGTAGATTTTTTAAGTTAATGAAGATGGTTATTCAGGACATTGTTGATTCCTCATCAATGTTGCACAACATTGTGATCCTCGTTTACCAGTCATTTTGGGTGACTGTCTGTAAGCCGTGGGAAAACACACCTCAGTACTGTCAGTTATCCAAAGAGGATAGGCAGATTACAAGTGTAATCTTTTGCTAAAGGATATGTGAAGAGCGTACGCTAGCACCAAGCAACCCAATTAGAAATCATGTACCACTCTAGTTGGACTTTGTTAACCATAAGGTAAATCATGTTTATGATTAGGTTTAGTCTCTTCATGTTTAAAAGTTCTCAGCCTTGAGCACTAGTTATGGTGGAGTTGTTTACAGAGGCAATAAGATAACCAGTCAAGGACTTAAGTTTTTTTGATAAGTTATGTCAGCTAGTTACTTTCATGGAAAGTGAAGAGATACTCTTTGGAGTATATCTTTGTTGTGATAACTTGTTTAGTATACTCATGTGGGGTCTAAATGGAGTTTACACACTATGTTTGTTATGGGCTAGTTATACAATACGGTTGCAAAGGAACAACAATGTGAACCATCAAGATGTTAGTCTTGGTTTCATTGAACGTCCTTCGGAACTGTATCTCGGTCAAACAAATAGTTGGATTGATGAAGGATGCCACTGTGGAAAACCTTAGTGCTCTTATGAAGATATAACCACTTTTATTTTCGAGGACAAAAACGCTTCTCCAGGGGGGAGTAATGTCAGGCCTAGGGTAAGACCGGGCAAGCCAAGGGCCAGGATGGAGCCATGCGGTCAAGGGGGGCCTATTATTAGCAAGGCTAACAAGGGGGCCTATACTTGGGGGGTGCACCTTTAAGAGACTATGCATATAAAGTGCATTCAAAGGGTATTAAAAAAAAACCCCTTTACTTACATGCTAAATGTAATAAAGTGACCTCTTTTCCTTCAAAAACTTATGGGTTTTCTCTAAAATCTTAAAAAAAGCCCCTTTTATTAATATAATTCTCTTAAAATGTAAACAATTTGACAATTAAAAAACTCACGTGATAACTTACATGTCTAAGGGGTGAACCCCCCGATGGCCTATATAGGGCATTGGTTGGGTGGAGAGTTGCAGGCTCTAGTCCCATGTGTTTCATATTGAGCTTCCTTCATCTTTTCCAAGCTGTGTGTGTTTCCTTACAACCCTAATTCCAACACTTTAAAGGGCAAGGTATGAAGATAAGGATGATATGATTGATGAGGAAGAAGATGTGGGTACAAAATTCTACACAACTTCTCATGCAAAGTGTGATGATATATGCATTGTATCTTCACGCTTGAGTCCTTCTCAAAGGAGTTTTATAAGCATGAATGACTGACTACTCATAGGTCACTACCTGAGTACTTTACAAAAGCAAGTTGATTGGACTGAAGCAGAATTCAAAAGGATCAGAAAGAAAAGTATATGGATACTTCTTGAGGTTTGGCTACTTAATGAAACATCCCAAAAGAAGAGATAGGACTCCATTGCTAGTAGTATGTGATAAGCCTACAAAACTCAAAATTATTCAAGAGCTTCATGAAAGCCTACATGCCCGACATCGAGGTGTATGGGCTATTTTTTCCAAAGTGAAAGAGAGATATTGGTGGAAAGGCATGTATAAGAATGTAGCATATTTTGTTGAGTCTTGTGTCACATGCCAAATTTATTTTAATGTATGACATTGTAATGGATTTCATCCTACATACCCATTAGCCATGCACTATAAATGGGTTGTTGATCTAGTCACAATGTCTTTAGGACTTTGGCAAATCAAATACTTGGTACTTGCACAAGAAGACTTGACGAATCAAATAAAAGGCGTGCAATGAGGACAAACACTTCATATGTTGTTTGTAAACTTTTCTTGAAGATGTAATTTTCCACTATGTCTATGTGGGATTATGTCATAATAATCAATATCTAATTCTCCTAAATGATTTTCTCATATTAAACTGATCATTTAATGTGGGGAAGGCCAGGGGAGAAAAAGCTAGAATATTGGTTAAGCTAGCAGACCGGCCACAATAGGGATCCAAAGGAGGGAAAATAGGGATCCAAAGGGGGGGCCATCTGCAAAAGAACCATGTGCAACAATGTGCTAAAAAGACCCTAAGGTTCAGCCCATTACGACTTCCAAAATGCTAAGGTTCCAAAATTCAAGGTTGTGTCCAAAAGGTCAACCCTAGGGAAAATTGGATGCTTAGTGTGTGTACAAAAGTCTTCTTCAAAGCCTACAAAGGAGGGGGCGAGCCCATTTAGTACGGGATGAGAGAGAAAGCCACACACACACGCACAGGCTCCCTTTACACAAAGGGAATTAGGGACACATGTCAGCTCCCTAGGCCAGATGCCCACAAGGGGTGCCCAATTTCTATTGGAAGACCCTTGAAGTGGACCAATGAGAATTAAGCTAGAGTAAATCTAGTTTAATTAATTTAAAAACATTTAATAAAAGAAACCAATGAGAATTAAGTCTCCTAGAAGACTATTGGGCAGTCTCCCAAGGGGTCCAATGAGCATTCAGGAGCCCAATGGCTTGCCTGATTCCTATTGGCCAGGAGGCAAAGGGGTCCAATGAGAGTTTAGTTTAATTATTTAATTACCTAAAGCTCTCACAAAAGGGGAAAAGGGGACACATGTCAGAAGGCTATCACTTATGCTGCTTAACACCCATTGGCTTGACTTGGGGAGGTCCAATGAGGCAAAAGCCAGACCAATTTAGCAGGAAGGGCTCGCCCAAGAGAGAGGGGGGGCTGATTTTTGCTTGGTATTGACACACACACACTCACACTTGACCATGTGTGAAGAAAGAATACTCTATCTCCTCCCAAGCTTTAATGGAGAGCTCATCACCTACTCCAAGCTTGTGAGATAGAAGCCTACATCAACACTCTCTTGGCATGTGGATGAAAATCCAACCAAGAGCCAAGATTCAATGCATGATCATCTTCTCTACCAAGCTAATTACTAAGCTAAGCTATGCTAATATGAGTGATTATGTGAGGAGATGTAAATCTTTCTCGTAAGATACTCCTTCTTCCTCTCAATCTACTCTCATACCCTGCTAGCTCTCACCATCTTCGAAGGTGTGTGAGGTCTTGGGTCTGAGAACGGGGATAATTCAAGTTGTGTTTGATTAAGTGTTTTGCTTAGTGCATGAAGCTTCCATCTTCATTGCACTAGTTAGTCTTGAAGGAACACAAAGAATTGTATTGTACAATGTCTCTCTTGATGGGAGAAACCATAATACAAAGCCTTTTGGAGGGGGGACCGGCTCCATGCAAATCCGGTCCTCAACTGTTGTCAATAGCTTAATTTCTCTCTCTTTTGAAAGTATTGTTGATGCTATCTAACTAGGTGTTATGCTTTTTGTTGCTCTCTCCACCCAAGCACTCTTGTAATTCTCATTAGGAATCTATTCTAATGAAATGCCCACTATGTTCATGCTAATTTCCGCTACACATAAGTTATTAGGCCATTAAATGTTACTTTGGTATCAGAGCTCAAGGTTTCTCTTTTCTTGCTCAAGAAGGGAGGTCCTCAAGCTAGCTACAAATGGTTGGTATTATTAATTGCCTGTGAGTAAGTAGAATAGGGATTTTTCAGCCTTGCAGTGCGCCTGCCTTCGTGAAGTTAACGGGGCATCACCGTCGAGAGCTATGGTCTTAATAGTGGAGTCCTACGGGGCTTGCCTATGGCTTAACCACTATTGAGCTATTAGAAGCTTGACAAGAGCCGGTGCTGTTTTGGTGTCGAAAGACCCTCTCTTCTATTCCTTGCAATTAATGGTATTCGAGCCGCGGGTACAGTAGCTTGAGTGCTTTTTCTAAAGGGGTAAAGAGGAGTAGCAACTAGGGCTTGAAGTGCCAAAGTACACCTAAAAAGTTTACACCTAAAAGTTGTTAGAATGGCTGACAATAGTAAAGAGAGTGAAATTAATGTTGATAACTTTGATTTTGCTCATGAGCAAGCTACTAATGATGCTTCAATGCTTGTTAACTATCTTGTTTCTAGGCTTCAACAAGCCATGGGAAATCCATCTCTCCAAAGTGAAGTGCAACGGCAGCTCCGTGCTCACGGGATTCTCCAAGCTAATCACCGTGACGAGAGAACACCTAGGAAGCCTCCTTGTGAGACTACCAAAAGAGGTCTCTCTCCGATTCGGGAAGAAGAAGAGAATCCTTATGAAGGGCTCAAGAATTTACTTCTTGATGATGTATCTCCTTCCCAAAGGAGAACTCAAGAGCCTCCACTGAAGGAACGAGAAAGAAGCGAATCTCCCGCCACCTCGGCGGAGATGGCTCCACGAAGACGGCGGGCTAAACGCTCTCCATCACCACCAAAGCGGAGAAGACCATCATATTCTTCTCCCCACCACAATTCAAAGAGGGATGATAAAAAGCAAGAGAAGAAAAAGGCGAGAAAGAGGACACCCTTTTCTCCATCTTCTTCATCCTCTTCCTCTTATGAAAACTATGGTGAAGATGACAAAGATCAAGACAAGAAAAAGGCGAGAAAGAGGTCACCCTCTTCTCCACCTTCTTCAAATTCTTCACCCTCTGAAGAAAGTGATGGTGCAACCTTTGAACCATCAAAAAGAAGAGGCCATAGGAAATCCTATGCCGCATGGAATAGGTCGTCCAAGTTGAAGAAATTCAAAGAGGGAGGGAAGAGCATCTCTTTCCTTACCTATGATGGTACCTTTGGTGCTACGGACAAAGTCTTGGCCTTTATCCAGCAATTCGATGCGGCGTTTGGAGATGAGGGCTTCACGGAGTCCTCTAAGCTACGCCATGTAGCTATGCACTTTCAAAAGTCCGCCAGACAATGGTGGTCTAGCCTACGAGTCAATGGTGAAGCTCCACGAACATGGAAGGCTTTAAGAGCTTCCATTATGAAGCAATTTTTGGCCACCGATGCCAAAGACAAAGTACTCACCGAATGGCGAAGCTTAAAGCTCTCTCCCAATGAATCCATCCACAAATATGTAGACAAGTTTTGGGACCTACAACTCAAAGCCACTGTCTTCAAAAGGTTGGATTTTGGAGAGCAAAAGCAACAATTTTGTGCGGGCTTAACCGAAGAAATGGCGGAGTATGTCAACTCCCAAAGACCACGTACCATATCGGCGGTAATACACCACACTATGGTCGGCTCTCGAATCAATTTCCAAACGGGGGCAAAAAGAAATAATAAGCCCCCGGAAAACAAGGGTTCCAATGAGCCTAAGGGGAAGGACAATGTCCAAAAGTCTCCTAAGGGAAACTCCAACAAAGCTAAATAGAAGGGATTTTACAAAGGTAAGAATAAACTCTCTCCTGAAGAGCTTGAGCGTTATCGTAAGGATAACCGGTGTTTCAAGTGCGGCGAACGAGGGCATGCGTACCGCGCTTGTCCCCAAAAGAACAACCACCAAGATCCTCCTAGAGCTTCCTTGGTTGAAATCCAAGAGGAGGAGACTCACCAAACTCACCACAAAGGATCTCCTCTATGCCATGCTTGGGGAAAGGTAAGAGAACATGATGCTTTTATTCTCTTTGACCCTGGTTCTACTCACAATTTTATATCTATGGAGTTAGCCACCAAGCTAGGCATACAATCCTACGAGATGGGAGATGTCCTACCCGCAGACAGTGCCTTCAAGGGGCAAGAAGCTTCAGTCACTCCCTTAATTGGGAAATTGAGGCTTCATGTCCAAGGCTATGTGGACAAAGAGGACTTCTTTATCTCTCCTCTCAAGAATGAGGATGTAATCCTAGGGGCACCATGGTTTGACCGCCTGGCTGCTAATGTTAAATTTCCTGAAAGGAGAATCTCCTTTAAGTTCACGGAAAAAGACATGTATATAGATGCTAAGGAAATGGGTAACATCATCCCCATTGTACATACACCAGCTTTCAACAAGTCAATAAAGAGCTCTATTTCCGTGTACATGATTTTTGTTAAAGATTCTCAAAATGAACCTAATGCTTTAACAAACGAAAATAAAAGCAACCAAAAGGAATTAGAGTTATCCAATTTTCTCAAGGGGTTTCAAGATGTTTTTATTGACGACATCCCTTGTGAGCTACCTCCTAAACGAGGTAATGATGACCATGCAATTAACTTCTTCCAGGAAGTTCACCGCCTAATAAACCTCCTTATAGAGTTTCTCAAGCTCAACAAGAGGAGATTATGCGGCAAGTGCATGAGTTAGTTGAGAAGGGCATGGTTAGGCCTAGCTCATCTCCATTTTTCTCACATGTGCTATTAGTGCAAAAGAAAGATGGCACATATCGTATGTGTGTCGACTATAGAGCACTAAATAGGATCACTATCAAGAATATGTTTCCCGTTTCACGGGTAGAACACCTATTTGATAAGCTACAAGGATCAACCTACATCAGTAGGGTTGACCTAAAGAGTGGCTATCATCAAATAAGGATAGTTGATCAAGATATTGTAAAGACCGCGTTTCGCACTACATTTGGTCTTTACGAATACATTGTCATGCCTTTTGGCTTGACCAATGCACCAGCCACATTCAACCGCTTGATGGAGAAGCTGTTCAGGCCTCATCGAACCTTCACTGGAGTGTTCTTTGATGATATTATCATCTACTCTAATTCATTGGAGGAACACAAGCAACACCTCCAGGTAATATTTCAAGTTTTAAGAGAGAATAAACTTTATGTTAATCGAAAGAAAAGTGAATTTTTCTTGCAAGAGATTCAATATTTAGGTCACATTATCTCTCAAGATGGCATCCAAATGGATCCATCCAAGTTAGAGGTAATAAAAGGATGGCCTAAACCAAGGAATCTTCATGAACTAAGAAGCTTTATAGGTATGTGCGCATACTATAGACGCTTCATAGAAAAGTTCTCACAAATTGCGGGACCATTACATGACCTAACAAAGAAAAGCGTTAGGTATACATGGTCTGCTAAGGAGAACAATGCTTTTGAAAAGCTTATCTCTCAACCTGTGCTTACCTACCGGATCTCTCAAAACCATTTGAGGTCCAATGTGATGCTTGTGGTGATTGCCTTGGAGCTGTTTTTCTCCAAGAAGGGCACGCCATAGGCTATGAGAGTCGAAGGCTCGACCCTGTTGAGCAAGCTCTAGGCATATACGAAAAGGAACTCCTTGCAGTTCTACATGCCTTAGACTCATGGAAGCACTATTTATTGGGGACTCCTTTCATTCTGCGAACGGATCACCAAAGTCTTAAGTACTTCATGACGCAGACCAAGCTCTCCGACAAACAAATGAGGTGGGCAAATTTCCTTTCGCAATTTCATTTTCATATTGCTCACATTGCTGGCAAGCATAATCAAGTAGCCGATGCACTCTCAAGACGGCCGAGAGTGAATGCGGTTTCCATAGCAACTCACAATGATCTATCTTCAATGATAGATGAGTATGCTATTGATCCCGATTTTAGAGATGTGATTTCAGCCCTTGCATTAGGGAAGAAAGAAGAACCATTTACTTTACAAGATGGTTATCTTCTCTATGCTAATAGACTATGCGTTACTAACTCCCTACGTGAGAAAGTAATGTATGAATCTCATGCTCCCCCGTATGCGGGGCATAGAGGGATTCAGTCTACCTTAAAGGGAATTGAAACATATTTCTATTGGCCTACCATGAAAGTGAACATACAAGAGTATGTTTCCAAATGTGTGGTATGTCAAAAGACAAAATTTGATAGAGGGAAGCAACCTGGATTGCTTCAACCCTTGCCAATCCCTAATTCACCATGGGAGAGCATATCCATGGATTTTATCTTTGGATTGCCTAAGTCTATCCATGGGAATACGGGAATATGGACGATAGTAGACAGGTTCAGTAAACAAGCTCATTTTATACCTGTCAAAAAGACTATCAAAGCCCATCAAATGGCAACCCTCTTCATTTCACAAATTTTCAAATACCATGGCTTGCCAATGTCCATAGTGTCGGATAGAGATCCTAGAATGACCAGTAATTTCTGGAAGGGTCTCTTTGAGAATTTAGGGACAAGGCTAAATTTCTCTTCGGCCTATCATCCACAAACGGATGGCCAAAGTGAAATAGCTAACCTAACAATTCTCAATCTACTAAAAGCCTATGTAACGGAAGTAGATCAAAGATCCCAATGGGAGAAGTACTTACCCTTAGTGGAGTATGCTTACAATAACACTGTACATACTTCCACGGGAAAAGCACCTTTCGAGGTAATTGAGGGAAGATAAAAAAGTCCCTTGCTACTTAAGGTACATGGGAAGATCTTCGCTGCAGATGAGTATAGCCGAGACCTACAAGAATCTTTTCAAAAGATTAAAAATGCTATCTCTATCTCACAGCAAAGGCAAAAGGCTGCTGCTGACAAGCACAGAAGAGCCCAAGCCTTTAAAGAAAACGATTGGGTCTTGTTAAAGTTTCCCAAGGCTCGATTAAGGCACACGACGGACAAGAATCCTACGGGCCACCAAAAGTACTATGCTAAACTAGCAAAAAGGTACTATGGTCCCTTCCAGATTCTTAGGCCAATCAATGACATGGCCTATCAACTTAAGTTGCCCAATCATTGGCTCATACACAATGCTTTTCATGTGAGCCTATTAAAGCCTTACACAGGAGAACCACCTCAAGAACCAACTATTGAAGACCAACCGGAGATCGAGGACCAAGAGGAGGTGCTGCAGCCCGAGTCCATTCTCCGACATGAAGACAAGGTATTAAGAGGCGGTAAGACTATCCGGCAATATCTTATTAAATTTAAGAATTATCCTTTTGAAGATGCTAGATGGATGCAAGGCATAAAATTAAAGGATAACCTAAACCTTGTCAATGCTTACAATGCTTCCCAAGAGTAAGCAAATGTACAAAATGTTAAAAATGAATAATTTTTTTTTCTTATAAGACTCTCTTTTTCTTTATTTGTGCACAAAAATGAAGTAGTATGCATGCTTAGATCAAGTTTGTGGAGACGACGTCTCCCAAACACCAAGTAGAGCTTGTCACTCTACTATGGAAGACTGATAGGACTGATGTGCAGACATGCTTGCGGCAGCCTCAGGCTCTCAAGCGCCAAATGGACTAGTCATCCATTATGGAATGATGTCGTAGGGTAACATAGGGATCCTCTACCCGCTAAGAAAAGGACTCATGAACATGCTTTATCTTCTCTACACCATAGTCGAGGACGACTATGATTTCAAGAGAGAGGTAATGTCATAATAATCAATATCTAATTCTCCTAAATGATTTTCTCATATTAAACTGATCATTTAATGTGGGGAAGGCCAGGGGAGAAAAAGCTAGAATATTGGTTAAGCTAGCAGACCGGCCACAGTAGGGATCCAAAGGAGGGAAAATAGGGATCCAAAGGGGGGGCCATCTACAAAAGAACCATGTGCAACAATGGGCTAAAAAGACCCTAAGGTTCAGCCCATTAAGACTTCCAAAATGCTAAGGTTCCAAAATTCAAAGGTTGTGTCCAAAAGGTCAACCCTAGGGAAAATTGGATGCTTAGTGTGTGTACAAAAGTCTTCTTCAAAGCCTACAAAGGAGGGGGCGAGCCCATTTAGTAGGGGATGAGAGAGAAAGCCACACACACACACACACAGGCTCCCTTTACACAAAGGGAATTAGGGACACATGTCAGCTCCCTAGGCCAGATGCCCACAAGGGGTGCCCAATTCCTACTGGAAGACCCTTGAAGTGGACCAATGAGAATTAAGCTAGAGTAAATCTAGTTTAATTAATTTAAAAACATTTAATAAAAGAAACCAATGAGAATTAAGTCTCCTAGAAGACTATTGGGCAGTCTCCCAAGGGGTCCAATGAGCATTCAGGAGCCCAATGGCTTGCCTGATTCCTATTGGCCAGGAGGCAAAGGGGTCCAATGAGAGTTTAGTTTAATTATTTAATTACCTAAAGCTCTCACAAAAGGGGAAAGGGGGACACATGTCAGAAGGCTATCACTTATGCTGCTTAACACCCATTGGCTTGACTTGGGGAGGTCCAATGAGGCAAAAGCCAGACCAATTTAGCAGGAAGGGCTCGCCCAAGAGAGAGGGGGGGCTGATTTTTGCTTGGTATTGACACACACACACTCACACTTGACCATGTGTGAAGAAAGAATACTCTATCTCCTCTCAAGCTTTAATGGAGAGCTCATCACCTACTCCAAGCTTGTGAGATAGAAGCCTACATCAACACTCTCTTGGCATGTGGATGCAAATCCAACCAAGAGCCAAGATTCAATGCATGCTCATCTTCTCTACCAAGCTAATTACTAAGCTAAGCTATGCTAATATGAGTGATTATGTGAGGAGATGTAAATCTTTCTCGTAAGATACTCCTTCTTCCTCTCAATCTACTCTCATACCCTGCTAGCTCTCACCATCTTCGAAGGTGTGTGAGGTCTTGGGTCTGAGAACGGGGATAATTCAAGTTGTGTTTGATTAAGTGTTTTGCTTAGTGCATGAAGCTTCCATCTTCATTGCACTAGCTAGTCTTGAAGGAACACAAAGAATTGTATTGTACAATGTCTCTCTTGATGGGAGAAACCATAATACAAAGCCTTTTGGAGGGAGGACCGGATCCATGCAAATCCGGTCCTCAACTGTTGTCAATAGCTTAATTTCTCTCTCTTTTGAAAGTATTGTTGATGCTATCTAACTAGGTGTTATGCTTTTTGTTGCTCTCTCCACCCAAGCACTCTTGTAATTCTCATTAGGAATCTATTCTAATGAAATGCCCACTATGTTCATGCTAATTTCCGCTACACATAAGTTATTAGGCCATTAAATGTTACAGATTAATAGTTGCTGATAGAGGTGAGTTTGATGCAGATGAAGAAAGGGATTTCTTCACAAGAATTGGTATCAAGCTAAACATGACACATGTGCTTATAATCTAGAAGGAAATGGAAAAAGTGAAAGAGGACATCCTCCTATCGTCAAACCTTTGGCTAATGTATGCAAAGGTAGAATGTGTGAATGGCCAAGGTTGCTATCATATGCTTTATGGGCTAACCGTACAACTCATAGCTCAAGGACTGGTTACATGCCTACTGAATTTATGTATGGTCAAAATCCACTCATGCCAAAAGCTTGATTGAAGGATGCAAGACTATGATAAAAGACATAGGTTTCGACTAAAGCCTATTGAAGAGGGTGATTGGGTTCTAATGTATGATAGTAACCTTGACAACCAGCACACCACACAAAAAAAGGTGGTTTGGGTCGTATATTGTCAAGCATGTACATGAAAATGGTGCATATACCTTGAGCGAGCTTGATGGAACATAGCTAAAAATCCCCATAGCAAGAGAATCAAGATGTTCAAGACGAGACATGATAATGATCCTTTTGATTCACAATAGAATGAAGATGTAGAACCTAATGATATTACCATAGATGAGGATGAAGAAGCAAAGCATGGTCTCCTAGAGTTTGCAGAGAGTATGAAAATGACATCCAAATATTTGTGGATCTTAATGAAGATTAAACCTACATAACCAAAATGTTGGCACATGCCGGAGGATGTGAAAGTTCAGAGGGGGTGGATGTTGTGCCGTGGCACATACATAATGTGAAATGAAAATATTCACCTCACTTTTGATACCTTTTGATGCATGGAAATAAAAGCAATCACATACATATTGTGATATATGTTGAAGCGGCTATTGCGGTCACTATCATGTACATACTTATCCGGGGAGTCATGGCCTTGGCTATGGTGCCTTTGCGTGTTTTTCCACTTGATAAGATTCCTATTTTGGTTTTGTGATGTACATATTCCAAGCATTTCATGGCAGCACATTCACCTCGGCTACATAGATTGATGCGACAAAAACTGTCGAAAATAGAAGCTAATAGGCGTCGTCGTAAAATTGCATGGAAAGTGAGCCAAAATGGAATATTGATAAAAATTGCTGCGTATATATTATTTTTATGCTTATGCAAGTGGTCCCACATATTCAGGGATTTTTCTGACTCCGTTTGGGATTTTTCACATCAAAAGTGGTCTTTTTTGGGTAAAAAATAACCTGACAATGGCCTAGCCTTTGTTCCAAGGTGGAAAAATGACCCAAAAATTGACACATCGTCTCATATTGTTGTGTGTGTGTGTGTGTGTGTGTGTGTGTGTGTGTGTGTGTGTGTGTGTGAGAGAGAGAGAGAGAGAGAGAGAGAGAGAGAGAGAGAGAGAGAGAGCTACTTTTCACTAAAAAAACTAGCAATTTTCTCCTATTGTGCAATTGTTTTCATGGTTACTCAATCTATGTGTAGTGTAGTCCCGCCTCTTTGCAATCTTGTATCTGAGCTTGCGAGGGAGTGAATTAGGGTGTCCCCTTATCAAAAAGGTGTGTGGGCTTCAGTTTAGACTATTATGTGACCCGCGCACTTTTGCAACGAAGAAAAGCATGGAAATTGGATCTCTTTCTCTCTCTCTCTCTCTCTCTCTCTCTCTCTCTCTCTCTCTCTCATGTATGAAGTGAACGGAATTGTGGTCCTGTTTTTCTGATATTGGGAGCACATACCATACTACTAGACATACTAGGCATACTGGGAGTTCTTTTAAAAAATTCATTTACTAGCAAGATGCTTCAGCAATCCCGAAGGCTATTGGTCCTGCCTAAGACCAAGCAGCGATGTCATGCGGCAGAGACGAAGGAGGCTAAGCCTCTTCTCTCGCGAGCGCTCTACTAAGGCAGCCTCATGTAAGCCCCAACCCTTACAAGAGAGGATTCTCTCCTCTGCCGCATCTATATGACAGCACACACACACACACACACACACACACACACACACACACACACACACACACACACACACACACACACACACACACACACACACACACACGTCTCCGGAGCAGCCTCTGTATCGAGCCCCTGCAGACATTGTGTGTGTGTGTGTGTGTGTGTGTGTGTGTGTGTGAGAGAGAGAGAGAGAGAGAGAGAGAGAGAGAGAGAGATGAAAAGGGAAAGTAAGCACATGGCCTCGAGGTGGCCACCCCCCCCCTCTTTCCTTTGGTTTGTAAACCCTTCCTCTTTCCTTCCCAAACTAATACCATCATTTTATCAATTTTCTCCAGCTGGTACCCGAGAGAGAGAGAGAGAGAGAGAGAGAGAGAGAGAGAGAGAGAGAGAGAGAGACGTCTTTGGAGCAACCTCTGCATCGAGACCCTGCAGACATTGTGTGTGTGTGTGTGTATGTGTGTGTGTGTGTGTGTGTGTGTGTGTGTGTGTGTGAGAGAGAGAGAGAGAGAGAGAGAGAGAGAGAGAGATATGAAAAGGAAAAGTAAGCACATGGCCTCCAGATGACCGCCCCCCCCCCCCCCCCCCCCTTTTTCCTTTGGTTTGTAAACCCTTTCTCTTTCCTTCCCAAACTAATACCATCATTTTATCAATTTTCTCCAGCTGGTACCCCATACTACACCTAGGTGATACTAACTCATCCTCTAGTTTATTCCTTTATTAGATAGATTCCTTACAATTCCCTTCCTTACCTCTGAAGGTCACCATATTATCCTTACCTCATAAAAACGGTAGAGAAGAGAGGGCTCAAATCCATGCGAGGATAGCAAAGACGTTACATGCTTCTATCCAATCACTTGCACCAGCGTAGCGGATTGCATTAAAAAAAAAAATTGTGCTCGCAACCTCTGCACCCAAGCCCCACCCTTCCACTTCGCCCGCCGTTTGCTCCCAAGCGATGAATGAAGCTACTGAAGCATGCAAGACTACGCAAGACTTTCGTAATCTGTTGTGAGCCCGTGTTGTCTGCACCAGCCCTTCCCTTTCCTTCGCGTTCGCCCAAGGAGCTTCCCCTATTCTCTGTAATAAACCAATAAAAATGATTGGGTCACCATAGATTGCCTATCGCAGGCTGCTGATAGAGGCTTCAGAGGGTATGCTGAGAACTCACAGATTCTTGTTGATGAGGTAACTTGTGTGGAGGGGCAGTTGCAGGTGGAGAACTCACAGATTCTTGCTGACGAGGTAACTCGTGCGGAGGGGCAGTTGTGTGTGTGTGTGTGTGTGTGTGTGTGTGTGTGTGTGAGAGAGAGAGAGAGAGAGAGAGAGAGAGAGAGAGAGAGAGCTTGGTGCGCAGATGGAGACATTTGGATGCCATAATAGAAACAAAGGGAAAGAGTCGGCCACCATCTACTATTTGGGATTGAGATCAGGGAAGAGAGCATCTCGACAAGATTCCTAAGAAAATAAATTTCTCGGATTGGGTAACAGCTACTACACAAATGGACTACATCGACGCAGCGCCTGCAAACTCTCTCCAGCAGGTTACCGTCCGCATCCTCACTATTGGCAATTTTGGAGTTTCTTATCTTGCATCCTTCATTCTGATGTTCTTGGGCATACAACTTCTCTGGAAATGCATTTCTAGAAGACTTTGGCTCTTCCCCTGCTACCCAACCCGCTTCACTGCCCTTAATGCCGGCACCTTGGCCCTCCTCGGCATTCTGGCCAAGGGCCCCAAAATGTACTCGACACCTCACGAGCAGAAAGAACTCATCCCCGAGCTATTCAATGTGACAGGTTCTGTCCTTGCCTGTGCATTCATAGGAGCTTGCATGCCCTCTGTTGCTTCCACCGACCGCAGCCAGCTGTGGAGCAATTTCACCGGCACAACTTTGCTTCTCATGACCTTCACCTTCAATATTGCGTCCTGGGTAATCTACCCAGCCAGAGATGAATCTTACAAACATATAAGCTTTCTTTTCGGCCATCTGGAAGTGGAGCTTGCTTGTTTGATTTCTTTCATACTAATACTCAGCATTCAATCATTCGCCATGGATGAAATGACATCAGATGTAGCAGCTTGTGTCGCAATGCGCTTGCAGCAACTCGAAGAGGGGAACACGTCAGGAGCAGAGAAGCAAGTGCTATCATGGAGCTGGGAAGGGCTGGAGCGCACTACCTGTGTAAGATTGATGATGGCAGTGACAAGCAATCTACAAAATGTTGCTTCAAGATCGCCTTCACAAGTCATACTATTAGCTCTCATTTTGCTTTTAGCAACGATGCTAGAGATTGCAACTCACTCATACTACACACCACGTTTATATGTAGTGCCTTTTACAAACGTAAGTATAATACTGTTTGGATTCATTTGTCTCGGTCGCTGGCTGAGACTAGCCATGTGTGATAGCCGACCCCTTTCATCGCTTCTGTTTGACACCCATCCATTCTACTGGCGCCGGAAGGTCATGAATTTAGTGCTTCACCTTAAAGCAGGACCGCATTGTCCATTACATCCGACCATTTGGAAGCAGATCATCTTTATTCTCAAAGCCACAGTCTATTGTAGCTTATATTTCATCATGCTCCTCTTGATTAGTCCCCTCTATGGATTTATGTTGACCTCTACAATGCTAGCACATACTCTGCCTACCTTGTTAGTTCGCATGTCAAAGCCCCCACTGCTTGTGCTCATTTACTGGCCGATCTTGTTCCCACTTAAAGCCCTTTTTCTGATGATTTATTCGAAAGTCATGGGATGCTCCACGACGATGCAAATGCCAGTGAGTGCGGCATCACTTCAATTAGATCTAACGGCAGGAGTTATACACATACCAGGGGAGGACCCACACACTGTTCAGAAATTGTTCGAAGGGTCTGTAAGACTGGCAATCCAGAGATGCATTAAGACAGCCAAAACAAAACCTAAACAGGCCTTGGAGACTATCTTGAAGTTGTCCAATCAAGCATGCTATGTTGAAAACAATGTTGTCTACGAGGTTTTAGATAAAAAAGGAGCTACAAATGTGGCTATGTTGTATATGGGGAACTATGGGGATCAGTATGGCTGGAGTCTCACGATCCTTTCACTTCTTAATGTATCGAGCATAGTAGAGGTGGAAGTGATTGGAACATCCGAAAGGACTATGGCAATGATGGAAGCATATGAGCAGGCGTTACAAATGGTCGCAGTGGTGGATGAGATGCATGCACCCTCTGTCTGTTCTAAAGAGACATACTTGAAAGCCTCCACATCATTGTGGTCATCCTTGCTCAACAAGAGAAGGTACAAAAAGCACCACAGGTTATTGTATCTCTGATTACATGATAGAAACTGTCTGGTTAATGATCTTGTTATGGGTTTTGCAAACTCGAACTGGTCTGACAACAGGTCCTGGCAGCAGAAAGCGTCTAGGTGTGGTGTCCAAGTGATCAGCCCTGCCGACATTCTGGATATTCACTTGGAGACTGCAACGAGGCAAATACAGAAACACAGACATGTGTTTCCATGGACAATGGAAGCAATTATTGCTTACACGACATACACTGTGTGCCAGAACTTGCGAAAATGGTGTATGGATGTAGAGATGGCAGGAAGGGAGAATGTACTGAATCAGGGAGATACCTGCCTGATAGAGCACATACATTACCTCATGGTGGAGATGCTGGCTGCCTGCCTCCAAAGCCTACCCGCAGTGCTTGAGACGCGCACAAGAAGGGCTGTTTGCAATGGCGACGTAGGTGACATTGAAACTGGTATTTTTCTCATTCACCAAGCTAAGGAACTGTGGAAAAAGCTGCAATGGCCTCTGTGTACTGTTGCCTCACCCAATGCTTCTGCTGCTGGCTTCGCACTTCAACAGTACTGGCTCCAAACTAAACAAGCAACTCAGGATGGAGCCGTCTCTAACAATGGTGCAGCAATCTGGCGCCGAGGTTACTCATGGCCACGACAGGCTCCTTCTACTTATTCCTAAACCACAATCATTGGTGTGCTACTTGGAATATTAACACCTGCATAGTAACGAAGAAAATGAATACAGATTTAGAGGCTGCTTGTAAACTCTATTCAACCAGCAACCACGTTCGGCTACTTAGAAAGTGTACTTTATATTGTCCTCTCTGCAGTAATTGCAAAACCCTCTATGTATCATATTTTTGTTATCAGGCGGGTTTCTGCAAAACCCTCTTATGTATCATATTTTTGTTTTCCGATGAGTTTCTGCGTTCGCAGTTCTTATCCATCTGATATTCTTCTGAAGTAAACAATCTAAAGAAAGTATGACTCAATAGGAAGGCCAGACAAGGTTGTGAGTTTGGCTAGCAAAAATCATCAAGGGCATCAAGGGCAGTGACACCTTATCCTTATAGGACATCATTTGTTAACGACTGTTTATCTGGAAAATCTACAAATACACGAAGTCTCCTGACAAGACAACTTGACCTCTTCAACTTTCATATGGACCCATATAAAAAGAAGAGAGCAGGCAATAATAAAGACTGGTCAGATGTCAAGCTTTTACTCCTAGAGCTGAGGTTCAAAAGAACAGACGCTCCTTCTTGCAGGAATCAAAGAATCTGTCGCCAATTTCGATTCCAACTCCTGTCAAAACACATTGATGGTGATTGGTATGAGCTGCTAGACTTCATGTATTTGTAGAGACTTCATGTATTCTATGATTGGTATGAGCTGCCAGACTTCATGTATTTGTAGAGTTTCCAGATAAACAGTTCTTACCAAATGATGTCTTGATAAGGTGGTACTGCCCTTGATGCTTTTGACTATGGTTTTTGGAAGCATTGTTAAGATTGTTCCGGTGATTGTTATGAGCTGCCATGTATCGTTCATTCTGAGAATCGACAAGCTTCCATTCATGCAGCATCTCAGGGATATGGCGATGACTCATAAGTCTCATCTTGCTCGGAATAAGGTTCAGCGTGAAATTTATCCTGTAAAATTTCGAACTAGTCTTGCATGGTGGGCCTTGCTATATAACATCTATAGAATATAACAGGACATATGCAAATCGACATTTAGCATTTAGCATTGAAGGGAACAAGGAGCATCACTAATTTGACAAGGACGACACTGCTTGAAAGGGATATACATTTAAGAAATGCTATTACGTTTATTTATATGAGGAGACAAGGTTAAGATTATAGGGATCATTTTTTAGAGAGTTAGTTGAGTATAAAACTGTTATTACGATAATGGAAGGATACAAGGACATGTACATCAAATAATAGAGGTTGATTTTAGAAATCAACATGCATTCACAATTGCAATACACCACATGCATTGGCTAGTGACTACAATACATCACATACATTCACTATTGTAATACACCACATGCATTGGATAGTAATCGTATGCAAAGAGTTGTGTCAATAAATTGCAACAAAAAATGAAATGCTTTACTGACCTGCAATGTTGTATTGGCGCTTCTCAATTGTCCATCCACAAGTCGATACTTGATTCAAGCGACAAGAAAGGAATGTGAATATATGTCATGCAATGAAACGCCACAAATCGAAATTGCAAAGTATGTAGTGCATGTCATGCAAAAGTGCCATACAAAAGTATAGTGGAGAGTTGGCACTGTGGTCCCTCCAAAAATTATAAGAAACGGAAGCCGTGCCCTGCCCCGTAGCATTTATGTGTTGCACCAAGCAAATGCATAGTCATGGGGAGTTGGATACAGATAATGAACCTTGCAGTGTTGCCGAGCTGGAGTCGCGCTTGTGCAATCAAAACTTCTAGTGTTGTGAATACATGTCCTCCCTACCAAACACAAAACAAAAGTCAAGACAAATATTAAAGATAGGGGATATTGATTGAACTTAAAGCAAATCAGACCTAAGTTTATGTTCTATGTTAGGGGTCCACTACATAAAGAGTTATGGCTGCTTTTCTTGGCTCAGGTCATCGAACCTGAATGGCTCCTCCAAGCAAGTTCTAATATTCCATTTTTTGAGCAGCTTCACTATTAAAGAGATCAAAGCTCTATTTCATAGCTCACACTCTTCTTAGTGTTTTTTTCTTTTAGTTTCTATCTATCCCACGAACACCCCCTTCAATGTTGTCTAGTTGCACTTCTACGTAGGCGATCTACACTTCCTAGTGTTTAAGGTCCAAGGTGTCAGCTCAAATGACAATGTACTGATTGATTGCCTGTTTTATAACTACTTACAAAATGGTGGTATGCATCTTATTAAACATATCAATGCACTAAATTAGCCAACGCTATCGTGTAAAAGTTATTTGCCTCGCATGTTTTCTCTGATCATTTATCGGAGTGCGTCCCTTTCTCTCCACATAGAGAGAGAGAAGGGGGGGGGGGGGGGGGGGGGGGGGGGGTTGATGAAGTTAAAGACATTCAACGAGCAACTGGTGTTGCAGTTTCAAGGCATCGACCGGGCACTGGTGGAGGCGATGTCTAATACTAATAAGTGACTAGCAGGCACATCAACTATCTGCATATGCAAGAGTTTGAAAAGAGAGCTAAAAGAATTGGAAGTTGTATTTAACAAAAAATGCGCTCCCAGTAGCAAGTTCGGCGACAAGAGTTCGAGTATGATTGATACAAGTTCCTTCTCGTTTGAGAATGGCTTGACTAAGTACATTCAAGGTTGATTCATCATAGGTATTTAAGAGGAGGTTTGGTGGGCGAAGATATACTCTCTCATGCCCCTTTTTGATATGGGTATTTGCTAACATCCCTTGTCTATTCACTAGTGCCCATAATGGGCTTATTCTGGGGTTTTTTTGTGGCCGAGTACAGTCAGCCAGCAAGGCCAATTTTTGCAGGTTTTTACATGCAGGTGTGGGTGGGCAGGAGGCATACTCTCTCTCACTCCTTGGCTACTACACCAACAACAAAGTACCCCGTTTCTTTACTGCATACCTCAGCACACATGTACACACACATGACACTCAACTCTAATGCACATTCGTTTCACACACAACCGCCTGTTGCCATGGAGAAGTGATTGTTGCAAGGAGCCAAAGAGTGATGTACATGAGGTACACACAGAGAGACATAACCACTAACACACACACACACAATATACACACACACACTTGCCATACCTCTTGCAGATATTTACATGCACACACTCTTTGTCATGTTTCCCCAGTAACACAGGCACACACCATGTCTATCATGCATGTGCCAAGCGGACTGTTCATTTTCTTCTTCCTCTTCTCGTTGTTCGTCGGGTCAAACACAAGAAGTTTTGGACAAATTCTCACAATAATTCCCACATTGTGATTCACCTCAACATCATGAGCTTCTGTGAGAGAGGCACCGCATACCTAGCTAGGTACGATTGGGGGCAGGGGACCTAACTGAACCATCCTTTGGAAACTTAGAACACTGCATCTTACCCAAAATATAGCCTTCACAAACATGTTTGACAGGTGCTTCAAGAAGGGGCAAAGAAGTAACCATATTAGATTTCTGCAAGCGCAGCAAACTGACAAAATTCATATGACCAAAACGTGCATGCCAAAGTTTTGCATCTGAAATAGCCCTTGAATCTGCAACAACATTTGTAAAATTTTATCCACACTTGTCATACAAAGTGACCTTATACAGCCCACGGCACAAAAGGCCAGATGCAACAATTTCATCACCAAAACTGAGATCATGAACTGTATGTTTGTCATCCACAAATTTGACTACAAGTCCAAGTCTAGCAAGTGCGGATACAGACAAGAGATTCTTCTTAATCCCAGGTACATAAAGTGCATCAACAAGTGTGAAAGAACTTCCATTTGCAGCAGTAAGCACAATCTTTCCAACTCCCTGAACCGGATAAGAGGCATTGTTGGCACAAGTGACTGAATTCCCATGAGGGACAGACTCGAGAGAGGTAAACAATTCACGATGTGAGGTAATGTGCTTTGTAGCACCACTGTAAAAATACCACATATGTGAATCTGTAGCAACTGACAAGCATGCATCATGGACAACAGGATTGTAAGTGCACTCTGCGCTAAAAGCCCATTCTGCATCAACATCAGCAATACAGTCTCCTTTCACATAAGACTCAACAATGGCTGCATTTGTAGTGGATCCAGCATTTGTAGTGGAACCACCCTCTTTCTTCTTAGCCTCTTTGGCCTTCAACTTAGGACACGACTTGATCAAGTGATCATTAGCTTTACAATAATGGCAATGTATCTTCTTTTTGCCCTTATCACCAGAATTGCCAGACGAAGTGCTGCCAGTAGAAGCATTAAGAACAGAAGTTTTGCCACTCGCAGCAGAACCATAAGAAGTGGCTGCATTACTGTGATCCTCTTCTTTTTCCCAAATCGGAGAGAGGCCTCTTTTGGAAGTCTCGCAAGGAGGCTTCCTAGGTACTCTCTCGTCATGGTGGGGAGCTTGGAGAATACTATGAGCATGAAGCTGCCATTGCACTTCACTTTGGAGGGATGGATTGCCCATGACTTGTTGAAGCCTAGAAACAAGATAGTTAACAAGCATAGGGGCATCAGTAGCCTGATTATTAGCAAAATCAAAGTTATCAACATTAATTTCACTCTCTTTACTATTGTCATCCATTCTAACAACTTTTAGGTGTAAACTTTTTAGGTGTACTCTGGCACTTCAAGCCCTAGTTGCTACTCCTCTTTACCCCTTTAGAAAAAGCACTCAAGCTACTGTACCCATGGCTTGAATACCATTAATTGCAAGGAATAGAAGAGAGGCTCGTTCAACACCAAAACAACACCGGCTCCTGTCAAGCTTTTAATAGCTCAATAGTGGTTAAGCCGTAGGCAAGCCCCGTAGGACTCCACTATTAAGACAATAGCTCTCAACGGTGATGCCCCGTTATCTGCATTGCAAGGCTGAAAAATTCCTATTCTACTTACTCAAATGCAATTAATAATACCAACCATTTATAGCTAGCTTGAGGACCTCCGTTCTTGAGCAAGAAAATAGAAACCTTGTGCTCTAATACCAATGTAACTTTTAATGGCCTAGTAACTTATGTATAGTGGAAAATAGCATGAACATAGTGAGCTTTTCATGAGAATAGATTCCTAGTGAGATTAACAAGAGTGCTTGGGTGGAGAGAGCAACAAAAAGTATAACACCTAGTTAGATGCATGAACAATACTTCAAAAGAGAGAGAAATTAGGCTATTGACAACAGTTGAGGACCGGATTTACATGGAGCTGGTCCCCCCTCCAAAAGGCTTAATATTATGGCTTCTCCCATCAAGAGAGACATTTTACAATACAATTCTTTGTGTTCATTCAATACTAGCTAGTGCAATGAAGATGAAAACTTCAAGGACTAAGTAAAACACTTATTAAACACAATATCAATTCCCTCACGATCTCGGACCCAAGACCTCACACACCTTTGAAGATGGTGAGAGCTAGCGGGGTATGAGAGTAGACTGAGAGGAAGGAGGAGTAGTCTTACAAGAAAGATGTACATCTCCTCACATAATCACTCATGTTAGCATGCATAGCTTAGTAATTAGCATGGTAGAGGAGATGAGCATGCATTGAAGCTTGGCTCTTGGTTGGATTTGCATCATAAAGCCAAGAGTTGTTGGTGTAGGCCTCCCTTCTCACAAGCTTGAAGTAGGTGATAAGCTTTTTATTAAAGCTTGAGAAGGAGAGAGAGAGTCTTCTTGCTTCACACATGGACCAGTGTGAGTGTGTATGCAATAATGCCTTGTAAAATTCAGCCCCCTCTCTCTCTTGGTCGACCCCGCTTGCTTTTTGCTCTTGCTAGCACCTCATTAGACCTCTTCCAGGTTAGCCAATGAAAGTTAAGTAGCATAAGTGATAGCCTTCTGACATGTGTCCCCCTTTTCCCTTTTGTGAGAGCTTTAGGTAATTAATTAGTGCAACTAAACTCTCATTGGACCCCTTTGTCTCCTGGCCAATAGAAATCAGGCAAGCCATTGGGCTGCTGAATGCTCATTGGACCCCTTGAGAGACTGTCCAATAGTCTTCTAGAGAGCTTAATTCTTATTGGTTCTTTTATTAAGTGTTTTTAAATTAATTGAACTAGATCTACTAGCCTAATTCTCATTGGTTCACCTTTATGGCCATCCAATAGGATTTGAGTGCACCTTGTGGGCATCTAGGCTAGGGAGCTGACATGTGTCCCTCATTCCCTTTGTGTAAAGGAGCTTGTGTGTGTGTGTGTGTGTGTGTGTGTTTCTCTCTCATCCCCTACTTCCAGGGATCGCCCCCTCCTTTGTAAGATTAATGAATACTGTTTTGGTACACACACAAAGCATCCAATTTCCCTAGTGATGACCTTTGGACACAACCTTTGAATTTTGGAACCTTAGCATTTTGGAAGTCTTAATGGGCTGAACCTTAGGGTCTTTAAAGCCCATTGTTGCACATTGCTCTTTTGCAGATGCCCCCCCCTTTGGATCCCTATTTTCCGTCCTTTGGATCCCTACTGTGGCCGGTCTGCCAGCTTAACCAATATTCTAGCTTTTTCTCCCCTGGCACTTCCCCATATTAAATGATCAGTTTAACATGAGAAAATCATTTAGGAGAATTAGATATTAGTTATTATGATAGAGTCGCCACTTGTCTAGCCATCTTTCTCAACACTTGGCTGCCTCGGCTAGCCCATGCACTCCCTCCCTCATTCACCTGATTGTCAGCCCCTCAAACAACACATGTCGTGTCATGCACCTTCGTTTTTCCTCTTCAAGATATGGATTGTGGGTCTGCCCTGATGTTGCCGCTTGGCTGTGCCAATTTTCCATCACCCCTGTCGTTGCCTTCGGACAGTCGTGCCGCCTCTACCCCTGTCACATTTCTACCACCACCCCCCTCCTTTCATGACCTTTTGTTTTTACTTTCCTTTCAAAAGCAACACATCTTTCTTGATTCCACTTAATAAGACACTTTGGCACACCTACTCGCTCCATTTGATTCCATTAGTCAAAATCTTCTACAGATTCCTTGCTCATGGCGCTCACTACATACAATTTAAAGCAATACATTAGGTGTAGTTGAACTCACACATAAACACTACGATTTGAAACTCATTGCCCTAAGCCACTCCTCCACAACTGCTTTGTTGATGCCCACGTGATTTCTTCAATGTAAAAAAATATACCACCTTGTGCTCCACCCAGCCCCCCTCCTCGTCGTGCCACGTGCGCAGGCTTGTCATCGATGCCTGTCAATGGACATTACTTATCAAGCAAGTGAGACACCGAGGTGGGATAAGTAGTGTTCTATTTTGCATGCGAGGTCGACAAGAGAGTAGCTGCCCTGCCTCCATCGTGGCATGATGTCAGCCTCTTGGCCTCTTGGTTCCCTCTTGTGACACTTGCGCCACCTGTAAACCTACCCCCCTCCCCCCCTTCTTCCATTTCCATTTCCTTTGGCTAAACCTCGCACGAGAATCTTTCTTGATTCTTGCCAAAAGAAATGTTTTAAAATCATTGCAACCTATTGAGGGCTTATTGTGTGTAGTGCTGTAGCCATCTCCCTGCCTGGCACAACCCTCACTTAACAACCTGGATTGTTGCACCATGCAGAGGGAGGAAGGCCATAGAATGGGCGCATGCATCATGACCCTCCTGCACACCAAAATAAAAAAATTCTATCTCCTCGGCTTGTCGTGCTGTATCTCACAGGCATAAAATTTTGGGAAAGTTACCAAAATACCCCTATAAGTTGTGCCTCAAATTTCAAAAATTCCCAAATTACTACCCCCAATTTTTCTGCATCCTCGTGTTGACGCCGACAACATCACACATTAACTCGTCTCTCCTCCACGTACCACGACCTCCACTTTTCCCCTCAAACCCACACAAGGCATCTCCTTAGATTTTATTTAATAAACCTATATGCAAAATTGGGAAGACCATATGTTGGGAATGGGTCATTAGTCATTACCTCCCATATACGTGCTTTCCAAATTCCAGCGTGTAATTCATCTTCACCATCAAGGCCCGACAGCTTCCCCAAATCAAGGACGAGGGACGCCACTGAGGTCACGACAGCTTCAGCCTTCATGTACAGCTGCACGTGTTGCTCTCTTCTCATCAGTGGTCCCCTTCCCGGTTATTATGGATTCAACGGTAAGCCCGTCTTTACACCATCTGTCTGTTTCTGTTTGGCCAAGCCGTTCTTACTTTATAGGTTTGCCTCACTTCTGTGTGAGGTTTTTTGGCAAAATACTCTCTCTCTCTCTCTCTCTCTCCTCCCTCCAGTCCCCTCCCCCGTCCCTCTCTCTTTGCCGAGAAAAGCTCACGTGTTTCATGTGTCTTGAACAAGACAAACAATCCACTGTTGACGAAGCTCATTAAATGTAGCAGACTCTGAAGCGCGCCTCATCACTAAAGGGCACGGGATGTTGACGAAGCTCATTAAATGTAGCAGACTTTGAAGCGCGCCTCATCACTAAAGGGCACGGGAGCAAAGAGATGGGATCTACGTCTGAGGGTGCGCGCACGAATCTCAAGGAGATTTGAGGGCTCAAAAAAATGGGGCGTGGGGTGTTGCTCGCACGATTCGAACCCGGGTGGGTGCTGGGCAAGGCGCGTGGCTTATCCAACCCCCCGTGCGCATATGTTGACCATGGTGGGCAACAAACGCATGATAAGTCAACGTGGACAGGTGTGCCCATGTCCAAGTTTACTTTTCGACGTCCTAGTTTACTTCTGGTGCATCCTACGGCCCTGCGCGCCTCTGCTTTTGTGCCCGAGCTTCTCAACCGTAGATCCCACCTCTGGGGCTTCATTTAATGCCCCGTGCCCTTTAGTGCTGAGGCGAAGCGCGCATGCTCATGAACTTCAAGAATGAGCTTGAGGATGCAACGTCCTTGACAAACTAGGCCTCCGACCACGCTACTCCAAGTTTGTGGATAGGCGTCTCATGTGCACCAGATGGCCGAGTCACCTTCTCTCTCTTTGAGCAACATCTCTATGGGTGTTTGGGAATTGAAGAGCCTGAAGCATCTCGATCTCAGCTTCAATGCGATCTCTGGTCGCCTGCCTCTGCAAATAGGGAATGTGCATGAGCTGGAAGAGTTAATCCTGCGCGGAAACCTCCTCGTTGTTATCCTACCTTTTGAGTTGGGCTCTTTGTCAAAGTTGCAGGTGCTTGACCTTGCAGCTATTGTTAGGGTTAGTTCCGGTGTCACTCGAAAACCTTCTAAGAGCATGGTCACGCGAGGCTTAGTTTTCGGTAATTCGTGACAACATCTGACTGCGACAGGTACGGCAGCTCAGAGGGTGACGGGAAGCAGCCTGTAGTGAGAGGGAGTGTGAGGCGCAGACAGGGGAGAGAAAAGTACAATTCACCGGCACGCAACGGGCTTGGTTTGAAAACTATGCCAAAAAAGGCATAGTTACAAATTCTCACAACGCTATGCCGGTGGAAAGCTGCATGCTATCAGGCTTGGTCGGCCGTTGTCTGTGGAAACTAAGTCTCGCGTGACCATAGCCTAACTTGAGCCGCATTGTCATGAATGAGAATGCCTTCTTAGGTGGCATTCCTCCTGAAATGGGGAACCTTAAGGTCCTTGCAACCATGGACCTTTCTGGAAATAAGCTCTAGGGGCAGTTGCCGCCAGAGTTAGGCTCTCTTGCAAGCCTAGTGTATATGGACCTTGATAGCAATGCTCTCACAACCCCCCTACCAGTATAGTTGGGATATCTAACTGCTCCCACGGACTTGCAACTCTGGAAAAATTTGTTTAGGGGCGCATTGCCTAAAGAAATATGAAGCTTGTGCAGTTTAGCAATTTGCAAACCTCTACATGGCTTCATGTCAACTCTCGGGGTCCTTGCCGACAGAGATTGGCAGTTTGCAGGCATTGACAAAGATGGATTTCACTCACAATCTCCTATCCAGCACTATTCCTGACTCCATTGACCGCCTCCAAAACTTAACCTCTCTCATCATGCCCTACAATCTTTTCAATGGGTCTCTTTCGCTTTCGATGAGGAACTACAAAAGTCTGCAAATTGTGGATCTCTCTTTAAATCGGCCTTGAGGTCTGCTTTCGGATGAGCTTGCGAACTTCTAGCTTGTCAATTACCTGTCTTTGGTGAATAATCATTTCAATGGGCCATTACCATCTTGGTTGGGCAGCTAGACAAGGGTAACTTCTCTCTTGTTGGCAACCAATAAGTTCTTAGGGAGCGTACCAAAAGAGTTGGGTGACTATTCTTCACTCTTCACTTTAGGCTTAGATGATAATAAACTATCAGCCTCTATACCTAGTGAGCTTTGCAATGCACCCCACCTCTCACAGCCATTCTTGAATAAGGACTTTTTTAATGGCACTATCGATACGGCATTTTGGAAATGCACTGCTTTGTAAGACATAGAACTCACCAGCAATCAGCTCACAGGGAACATTCCAAGATACTTTGCAGGGATGGCAATGCTAGTGGCATTTCCCCTTACCAAATGAGCTTTGGGAATCCAATTCCCTTATGGAGATATCAGCGAGAGACAAATACCTCAATGGGAGTTTGTCTCCCCTTGTAGGAAACCTCAAAATATTTCATGAACTGTGCTTGGATAGCAACCTTCTCGAAAGCCCGCTTTCGGCCAAGCTAGGTATGTTGGCGAATCTTACCACCCTCACTCTTAGCTCCAAAATTTTTACTGGAGCGATTCCTCTTGAGCTTGGGAGATGTTCACAGCTTGCTACCCTTGATTTGGGCAAACAATCTAGGTGGCCGAATACCCGAACCTACCTGGGCTAGATTGCCTTGTTCTATCGCATGATTAGCTTGATGGAATAATTCCAGACAATATATGCTCTTTTACTATAGAATTCAACATGCCAGACTCCATGTTCACCCAACACTTTGGAGTATTGGATCACTCTTACAACAAGCTTAATGGCAGCATACCTCCATAAATCGGCAAATGCGCTGTTTTGGTCTATGGTTTGCTTCAAGGTAACAAGTTGAGTGGCAGCATTTTGGGGGAGCTTTCTTCAGAATTCTACTTGATAAGTGGTTGTCAAAAAAATCTACATAAGCCACTTGAAAGAGACCAACCAACGCCATTGGAATCTAGCCATGAAATTGACTGCTGTCAAATCCAAGTAGAAAAGGCCGGAAAGGTTTTCCAAACTCTTGGGAATGACACCATCAAAATAGTTGCTGCTGAAATCTAGAGATTGTCCTTGATTCCATAAGAAGTTGTCTATGAATAAGCTGGAAATGCCTCCTGTTAGGTTATTATTGTTGACGTAGAAGCACACCATGGACACCATTCTCGCATACTCAAAAGGGAATAATCTTGCTACTCTAGACCTCTCGCAGAATGGTTTGGTTGGCAGTATCCCTCCTTGTTTGGGAGAATTGGGTAGGTTGCAAGGCCTGAACTTTTGGGCCACAACAACCTCACCAGCCAAATCCCTGCAGAGCTTGGTAAAATATGCAGCCTGGTGAAGCTCAATGTTTCCCACAATGATGTTAGAAGCTGGACACACCCCACGGCAACTAACTACTCGGAAGATTATTATTTTTGTAATTATTCATTCATTGAGGAAAACCTGATTTTTCACCTTGTAAATATTGAGACTTACAGAAGTTTCCAGATTGTATCCCAGTTTTGATAAGTTAGATTGAGTAGATGGTTGATTTTGAAACTTTAGGGTTTGAGAATTGTAAGGTATATATACCACTTTTTGACCTTAATGGAGAACCTTTTGTCATTTTTAAAAAACAAGTTTTGAAGTCTGTGAGTGAGCGTACTGTGTACGAGAGAGAGTGTGAGCTTCATCTTGATGCTACATGTGCACCGGTGGTCGGAATCGAGTGCGAAGAAGTGCAGCGGGTTGCCCCCGACGAGAGCTACGCGCCGATGCCTACATTGCGCGCGTACGGTATGGTTTTGCGAGCTCCTTCTACGAGCTTCATCTGATATTTGGGTGAGTATACGTTGTCCGATTTTGCATACTACACATTAGGCACTTTAGATTTTAGAAACAAAGACCTGCAGATTTCGGCCAGACATCCTACGTGATTTTACACCGGGTGTTTTGGGTTGGGATTTTGGTTCATAGACCTTAGGGAGAGTGACCTTTTGGTGTTAGTAGGGTCTCCTTCAAGTTCTATGGTGTTTTGAAATTGTTTGATAGGTGTTCGGCTCTAGAAAGCGTTGTAGGAAGTTTCCTCTTATGCACTCTTGAAGACTGCGACCTAGACAATTGGTAGAGACCTCTGTAAGAATTAGTTAGGAGTCGGTCGAGTGTAGGTTGACACCTTATGCTTGCTTCCACGCACCTGTGGGTCGAGCTTTGTCCTTAGTTGACATTATATGTTAGGTGAGTTCTCGCTGTGCTGACGTCCGTCACGACGTATCCGTCCAACATTGGCACCGCTGTCGGGAGGGCCCTAAGTAGGTGACCGAGACTAGTCCTTGAGGATAGAGGTCCCTCTGGCTTGCCAGAGTACTGTTTTACATTTAGATAGGATCAGATGGTGGTGGACTCTCTAGGTCTTAGGAGGAGTCTAGGGAGCGTGTGTCTAGCCTAGATCTTCCGTCTTAGGTAGTATTAGGTAGTAGTAGGTTGTGGTGTAGAGAGTAGGAGTTGGAGTGGTAGATGTGGTGGTGGGTTGACTTGAGAGTCCGTGTGAGGTCAGGAAGCAACCAAGACATCAAAATCACCATCTCACATGATGAGTAGGAGTAGGATAAGTAGGATATCTTGATTGCTGATCTAGAGTACTTTATGCATGTCTTATTTGCTGTTAGGCTCATCAGAGAAGTGGAAAACGCTAAGTAGGAAAGACGGTAAATTGTGTTTGGAAGCTGATTTGAAGTCCAAAAGTTTTTGTGATTATTGCTGAGAGCTCTACAGAGCATAGGGAATACTACTGCCAGAAAAAATTGCATTTTAATTAGACAATAGACATCCTACGCGTAGGATGTCTCTAGGGCACTTTTGGCAAGGAATTTGGAAAAACTGAGGTTATCAGTGGGTTCAGAGGGTAGGTTTTACCCTAGTAACATATTGACTTGAGTGTTTTTCCCTATTTTTGTTGACCAAAAGCCAAAAGGCGGAGTCAAAAAACGTAAAATTTCAGAAAAGGCTTAAATTGAGTGATTTTTGCATGTTTTTGCAATTGTGAAGCATACTTGCACTTGTTGAGAGCTTAAGGAAGCATCAAGGACACTTCAGTCTGAAAAAATAAGCAGTAGACATCCTACGCGTAGGATGTCTACATGGTGATCTGGGCACTTTTTGGAAAATCTGAGGTTACGAGTGTGTTTAGAAGGTAAGTTCTACCCTATTTTCACCTGGAAAGTAGAAATTTGACCAAATTTTGATAGATCAAAGCCAAAAGACAAGAATTGCCAAACATCCTACCCAAATTGTTTACAAGGCCTAATTTTGAGACCAAACCATAGGATGACTCCAAAGGCATGTTCTAAATGTTGTATTGAGTGCATGTAATAACTTTCATCTCATTTGGGTCAGTGAAAGGAAGATTGAACAGACTTTAGCATTTTTGACTGAAAAAGGTAAGAATAGCTAGTTTTGGGGTCTTTTGACATCCAAACTCAAATCTAAGCATACCAGTGGGTTGCTAAAGACTAGGGGAATCTTTGGTCCAAGTTTGGGTTCATTCTGATCAAAAAGACATCTACGCGTAGGATGTCTACTGTATAATTTTGAAACCAAAATTCTACTGTGACTATACCATGCTGTCATATAGCCTTAGATAAGCCTCCTAGGAAAATTTGGTCCAATTTGGACTTGATTTGACTTGGGAATTCATCAGAACAGACATCAGGCTTTTGGAACAGATTCTTGATCATTTGACCAACCTATAGGTGTCAGAATCAAAAAGTAAAAGCAGATGTGGGCTCAGTACATCAAGGGGAAACCACATTGCAAAAATCCAGGCAAAACAAAGTAGGAGACATCCTACACGTAGGATGTCTATTGGGGCCTACTGAAGAGAAAGTTTGACTAGGCATAGACAGTGAGATTTCATTTGGCTTAAGGGTTCTAGAACTTCTTTCAGAAGTGAATTTGGACCTTGTTTTTCCATTTGACGGATCAAAGACTGAATTCAGACTTTTTCACGTAAATTGACCAACATCCGAGGGAAGTACAGTTTCAGATTAGCAGACCTAATCCAGAACATCAGCACTGTATAAAATACAGTAGTGGTTGAGATTAACTCTCCAGTTATACCAATCATTACTAAAATAGCCTCTAGCAGATAAATGCTTTGACTCGATTGCCAAAATTAAAACGCTTGTGTACATGTATATTCAGCAACAAAGCAAGAAGTTGTGCAAAAACTGACCCTTTGCCGGGTAAGTGGTTGGATTTGTGATAAATTGCATTGATAAGTTTGATGAATTTAAGATCAGGAAGATACATTGTTAGAGACCAGAAGGTGGCAGGTGACCAAAGTAGTTTAGTGTCCACTGAAGAAAGTGTAACTCAGGCAAGGTTAGATCCTCTAGCACCGATTATTGAGGAGGGTAGTGATACTGACACTTCGTCAGACAAATCTTTCTTCATGATGGGTAGTCAACAGCCAGGAGGTTTCACCTAAAACGGACCTATGTCAATAGGAAGCACCTCAAAAATCCTTTGAATGATTCCAAGCTCACTGTGATCTTCTTACAGGGAACAAACTCGAAGGGAGCCCTAGTCTATTCTGACTATCGAGGACGCAAGTGCATTTGTATCGAAGAGAGGCCAGTTCAAAGATTGGAGATAATCCGAGTCTATGATGATGGAGATAGATTCCGAAACGAAAAGGGGAACCACTATCTAATAGTTAGTAACCTTGAAGATTACAACAGATATGAAGATAACGTGGCGAAAGGGAAAATGGTTTCAGAAGCTCAAGAACCGCCACGAAACATTGATCGGCACGGAGCTATTTTTATGTATGATAAGAAAACAACCAGGGTTCCAACTTATAACGAGAACGTGGGAATCTACAAGCATGAGAGTGAGGGTATAGTCTCTTACTTTCGTAGCAAAGAACCATATGTAAACGAATTAAGCAAAGAAAAGGTTATTTACTTATTCTCTTATGAAACTGCTATGGGGAAGGGTATAGTTTTTGTTGATAGATACGGAGGAGAATACCAACGTATTCTCCCAGAGGAGGTAGAAAGGGCAACAGGTCCAAGAGCATCAGCATATGCCCCTGAAGAAGTGCCAAGAGTCACCTACACCCGAAGCAAGTCAATGAATCCTTTTTTAGATGAGTATGACGCTACCTCACATTCCACCCGACCGCAAGCATTCAACAACCAAAACCAACCTGCAAACCATCCATCATTGCATACATGGCTTCGACAGAGTGCTACAATGGAACAAGACCGAAACCGAGATGATTATCAGGCTGCACGAGGGCTAACGGATTTGTAAGAATCACCACTCTATTCAAGGTATCAAGGAGAAAGTAAGCCAAAGACTCAAGGGTCAACAGAGCCAGGAGGACCACCCATAGAACGAGCTCGAAGAGATGAACCACCTCCAGCGAGAACCGTTAATAATTATGTCTTAGGAGCACCACTGGGAGAGGAACCAGCCTATTACAGAAGACCTGAAGAGGTATATCAATTAGGACGTGGAGATCCAATGATGAGGTTTGTAGACCATCGGAGAATTAGACCCTCTCAAGTGCAAAAATGGGTAAATAAGAAATACACAGGAAGCAGAGACCCAAGAGATCATGTAGCGGCCTTTGTGCGTGTAAGTAGAGCCGAAGAGGTGTTAGAATTTCCTACCCAATTTGCAGGGTTTGGACTAACCCTAGAGGATGATGCTGCCACTTGGTTTGACTCTGTAGAGCGTAGAGACTTTGAGTCTATGGAGGAAGTGTTTGACGAGTTTATCGAGGAATTCTCACTAAGGGGGATAGCTCATAATACCGTCTCACAGATCCATAAATTCAAACAGAAAGATGGAGAATCTGTACGAAAGGCAACCCTAAGACTAAAAAGATATGTTAAGTTCTGTCCTGTTGAAGAACTGCCAACTCAGTCCAGACTTATGCTGATATTCATCGAAGGACTAAGGAATGCGGATCTCCAGAAAGATTTACATATGAAGAGGAGCATGACGTTGAATGAGTTGACGAAGGAGGCTCTTTACCTTGTGGACAATTGTGCAGTCTACAAAGAGGGGGAGTTCAAGGACCTTGATGACGATTCGTCTTCACAACAAAGTGGAAGCAAGTCTTCTAAGACAACACCGAAAGAAGAAGTAGCTGTAAACCAGGAGCAGCTTGTAGATAAAGTGCTAAAAAAGATCAACTTGTACGCCAAACCCCAGGCTAAACAGCCCAAGTGGTGCGCTATTGAACAAAAATGGACAAACCATAGGACCGAGGAATGTTATTATAACAAGGGGTACGTGAGAGAGAGACCTTACGCTCCCCAAGCTCCAAACCCAGGAGCAAAGGTGGTTGACTTATCCATATGCAGAAATAGAAAAACAAAGGTTGTAAATGTGTAAAAATATGATCGAAACAACTCAATCATTGATGGAAGACCAACTGGGTAAACCTGCAAATTGGCATGAGGCACCAGCTCCAACCCCTATCTAACCAACTTTAGAGAAACATGTGGAAACAAAGGAAAGACTCACTAATGCCTATGAGTCCAAAGGAGAGCCTATCATAGTGCCAAATACCACATATGAGGCAAGTGACGGGTTCCAGCCTAAAACATTGGCAGAAATGGGTAAGGACTGTAACGGTTTAGACGATCTGTGGAAGCAAATCTGTGAGGCCAACGAGGCTAATAGGATGAGTAACCACATGAATAGCACGAGAAAAGAAAAGAATGTCACCGTACCTCCTATTGAAGAATTTGAGGCAAGGTCACAAATGAACTTTGAGATACATTCACAAGGGGGAGACCAAGGATCAGTTAGTTCGGGGCACAGCCAACCAGACTCGCTGAAAACTTTACCCTCTTACCTAGGAGAGTACGAAGCCAAGTCGGAGGTGAGAGCAATCCCATCTCAAAGACTTTCTTCTAACAAGGTGATGGATTCGCAAGGATTTATTGAGTTGTTGTCCACCCCGGTGGCATGCACAATCACATCGGCAGAACTCCTAAGGTTATGGCCAAACATGTGGACCACAGTAGGTAAATTCTAAGAAAAATTTGAAGTGAAAGACCCCACCTTGAAGCTACAGGAAGGGATCAGAGAGTTGGACATGCCTCAACTAAACACTAGGCCAGTACCATTGAACAAGGTTGGAGAGTATTGCGAGGGAGAAGATGGAAACACCACGCTACCAGTAGAATTCTACTGGTAGAATTCCAAGGAGTAGAATTCTACCAGTAGAATTCCAAGGAGTAGTTTCCAAGGCTATTCTTGATAGTGGAGCGGGAGTTGCTATTGCCACCAAGGAAATCTGAACAAAATGGGGAAAACCAGCTTTGAGGGCTACCAGAATGAAACTGCAATTGGCAGATGGGTTCATGGAGAAGCCTCTAGGACTCTTAGAAAAGGTGATTGTCACTTCGTGCGGAATCGAGTATGAGCATACATTTGCAATAGTTGATTTCGACAAAAAGAACAATTATGAGATCATCTTGGGACGACCATTCATGCGACAATTGAAGATGGTCCAAGATTGGGGTTATGACCACATATACCTCAGACATGGCGAGACATCAACTAAAATACACCTGAAAGACCATAGTTACAAAGATGTGAACCAAACACTTGTGGAAGAGTTTGATTCAGCCACAGTAGCAGGATGAGAACTCCCAACATGGTTAGGGAAACCAAAAGAGCTATGGATGTGCGGAGCTTCACATTGTGGAAGCTTAAGAAGAGAGGAATGCATCTTAGAAAGAGAGATAGAGGACAAGGAGTATATTCCGGAACCTTTTCCTGAAGATGGCTTGGAACCTCTAGAATGGGAACACATACTAACAACATTGGATGTCTGTACCATTACAGATAGTTCAACAATAAAATTTTGCGATAAGGATGGCTATGATGTGCTACCCTACTACATGGTAAGCATTATACCAGGAGAAGATGATACGGTAGAACTACCAGAACAAGAAGAGTTTTATAACTCCTCTGAACATCTGGAAGAAAAAGATAATGCGGATAATGAGTGTTCAGACACCTCAAGTGAGCGTGGAAATGAAACCGAGAATATCAAGTTTTATGATTTTGCTAATCAACACCCTAGACGCCAGGAACACTATAGGAGGAAACGAGCAGGAAACAAAGCGAGAGAGAACCTGATGCCTAGGATAAAAGGTAAAACTCACTATTTGATGCTTGTAAAAGCAGAGGATTGTGTAAAAGATCAAATATCAGGAAGATTCTCAAAAGATCGAAGGGGAAGAACGCAAGAGGAATTAAAATAGGAACGAAAAGCTAAAACAGAAACAAAATCATAAAAATCTCAAAAATAAAAAAAAGAAACAACAAAAGACCAAGAGTGGACCAAACTGGAGCGTAAAGAGAAATACCAAGAGCTGAAACGGTCTTTACGTGAGATATGGACTACTGAAGAAGATAGTGACGGTAAAGGAGGGTCAGAAAAGGGGAACATGAATGTACCCTCACACTATCAGAAATTTACTATCCAGGACAGAAAAATCATCATGACACCACCTATCAGGGAAAGAACCAACCAAGAATCTTACGATGGCCAGAAAATGCAAAAAAGATAGACCTTGCAGAACCAGGTGAAAAGCCTCAGCCGGTCTATATAGCAAACGATTTAGATCCTGAAGAAGAAGAACGACTAACACAACTTCTCAAGAAGTATAAAGATGTGTTTGCATGGTCGTATAAAGACCTCAAGGGAGTTGATCCATCGATATGCAAAAATACAATTCCATGTTCACATTGATGCTTCGGCATATGCCATTGGAAGTATTCAGGCTCAACCTTGAGGCGGAACAATGGATTTTCCGGTTTGCTATGCGAGCCGACAGCTACACAGTGCGGAAAAGAACTACACAACCAGCGAGCGGGAAGGGTTAGGAATGATTTATGCTGTAAAGAAATTTTGGCATTATTTGCTTGCAAACAAATTTGTGTTCTTCACAGATCATCAAGCTCTTTTGTATCTGGTAAATAAACCATGCAATACAGGGAGAATTGTACGCTGGTTTATTATATTGCTAGAGTTTGACTGCACAGTGGTGGTCAAAAAGGGTAAAACCCATCTACGAGCGGATCATCTTTCAAGGATACACAACGGGGAAGCTCCTGAAGGAGTAGATGATGACATACCAGATGCTTATCTTTTCAATATTGAAATGGTACCCAAATGGTCTCAGGAAATTGTTAGCATTCTGTCCTTTGAAAGTGGGTTTGATGATACGGAATACAAATCCAAACAATAAATACTTCGACAAAAAAAAACTTCAAGTTGATAGCAGGACGGGTGTATCATCCTGGATCGGACCAAATCCTACGATTATGTATAAATCCGAAAGAATTCGAGTGCTACCTTGAAGAGGCACATGTCCAGGATTGTGTATTTCATTGTTCAACGGTGAAAACACACCAGAGACTGAAACAATTGGGGGTTTATTGGCCAACTATGTATGCGGACACACATTCTTATGTTACCAATTGTACTATATGCAGTGCCAAAAGACCAGTGGATCACGCGACTTTGTTTCAGGTAAACATTGCACCTGCATGGAGTCAATATATCATTGACTTCTTAACCAACAGGACGTTCCCTGAGAACATCACAAGAGCACGGAAAAAATCTATAGAGCTGGAAGCTCGTGACTTTCAGTTAATTGGGAACCAACTCTATAAGCGAGGAAAGGACAATCAACTTAGAATCTGTGCAAGTGAAAGCGAATACCTGCTGATTCTAGAACATGCACATAGCGGAATAAGTGGAGGCCATTTTTCGGGCGATAAGACGGCAAAAATTTTCTTAACCGCAGGAATTTGGTGGCCTACATTGCACATAGATGCTGAAGAGTTTGTAAAGCGTTGTGACGCATGTCAACGCACCAAGGTGCCAATAAAAAGAGATGAGATGCCATTACGGCCAATGATGGGAGCAAGAGCATTTGCAAAATGGGGCATTGATTTTGTGGGACCTATCTCACCCCCTACATATCGCACCCATACCCAATATATCATTGTGGCTACTGACTATCTCACAAAATGGGTCGAAGCCAAGGCAACACAAAAAGCTGATGCACGCACCACTGCACAATTTTTCTATGAGAATGTTTTTGTACGATACGGGTTACCAATAGAAATTGTCAGTGATCGTGGAACACATTTTCTTAATGAAGTCATTGAATATTTTCTAGAGGAATTCATCGTCATACATAGGAAATCTGCTCCATACCATCCACAGGCAAATGGACAAGCTGAGGCCACAAATAAAACACTATGCATGGTTCTCACTAAAATAGTGTCAGAATCAAGAACAGATTGGGATCAACAACTACACTCAACACTATGGGCATATAGGGTAGCTTACAAAACATCAATAGGAACAACACCATACAACATGGTGTTTGGCCTAAATGCTATACTACCCATAGAGTTTTTAATTCCAACTCTACGAGTAGCAAAAAGCTTAGAATGGACAGGGCATGAGATCTCTTCAAGAATTGATGATCTTGAAAAACTAGATGAACTCCGCTTACGAGCTGTGGCTTCAATCTATGCTAAAAAGAGAAGACAAAAAGAAATTTTTGACAAACATGTGCGTACCAAAGAGTTCAAAACAGGTGATTACGTACTTGTTTATACCTTGAAGCAACATGCCAAGAAACTTAAAATGCGAGGGATGGGACCATTTGTGATTAGTGATCTATCACAAAGTGGAGATGTCAATCTTGCTACATTAGCAGGTGAAGAAATGCCAAACTGGATTAGTGGATGTCGACTAAAGAGATATCATCTACCACTCACACAAGAGATGCTCCAACAAATTCATCAAGGAAAACAAAGAATAAATGAAAAACAGAGAGTACGAGAGGAAGCTCAAGCAGAAGCACAAGAACGCATTGCAAAAAGAAAACTTCTGCGACAACAACAACAAAGTGGACCACCATTACGAATCAATGCCATTCGACTGACGAAGTTGGATGAAGATACAGTGGAGCCAATAATTGCGGTCAAAGTGGGCAGCAATCAAGTTGAATCGACAACATTTCTTGATTCGAGAACTCAAGCAAATTTGATCTCTTACGGATTATACCAACAGCTCAAATTCACAGGTCCACTTCATCCTACTCCTCAAGTGCTGGAAAGTAGCACATCACACCCGTTGAAAACATTGGGATGGACTATATTGCATGTACAGATACATCAATATATTTACCCACACAAATTCTATGTGGTGGAGGATGAAAGCACACAACACCCAATGATGTTGGGACAACTGTGGCAAAAAGAGTACAATTTGCAAATAGATTGGAAAGCAAAGGCAGTCAAAATTCAGCATGCACATGAACAACAGGTGGTAGCCTTTGCTCAGCAATACCAGAATAATCAGCTGCAAGCCATGCAATCACTGGAAAAAGAGCCAAAAGCAAAAACGCAACCAAAGAACAATATGATACCCAAGACCAACAATCGAGTAAAAGCCAACCGTGCTAAATACAGACATACGAAGTCACCGGCCGCAATGCAAAGATCTAGGTTACCAAAACAAGGGAAACAAATATGGATGCGGAAGGATAGAACTGCCATGGCGGACAAACCACAATGCAACAAACGAATTTCAACGAAGCAGATGGTTCAACCAAAAACCAAGGGAATAAAACAGATATGGATCCCAAAGAAAATGCTTAGCCATAACCCAAATGTCACTCGCATTTGGATACCAAAACAAAAGCAAAAGGAACTCCCTTCAATACAAGCAACAAAGGAAGGCAGACAACTACACTTGAAAAAGGAAAACCGGCTTATGTAGATGCCAATCAGCAACAAAACAATGGCAACAAAGGAAGTAGCAAAACATTTCCAAAACTCGGAAAAAGCAAAATACCAATGGAAAGCAAAGGCAATACGGCCCATAGCCATTCCGGCCAAGCCCAATCCTCTCCATAGAAACAACTACGGTTATATCAACTGTATCGGCGAAGCTATTGCCTTTTGCAAAAAAGACAATTAAGCAGAGAGCAGTAGAGTTACAGTTGTTACTTGCAAAGAAAACAGGAAACCTCGACGGCGAATGCCAATAAGCATCTTGCTTATTCCCTTCTCTTGCACAACATTAATTTTTCCATGCATTGACCGAGTATGCATAAAATAGGGCCAAATTAATCGGCCAAGCATTAGCACAAATTTTTCAACCTATGCACGGCACATACTCCGAGGCGCTACCTTGTCGTCCGGGAGGACTCCGGCTAGGAGGGGGGGAGGCATTCTCAAATGCGTAACCAATAACAGAAAGAGCAAAAATGGGCATGATTTTTGATTATTTTAAGGGTTGTTGTTTGATTGCGACATTTTTTGGAGTAACCTAAGTACATATGCCCTTATACAGCATATACCTATAGGTATATGGGGCCAAACGCCAAATCAAGCCCCTAGGTGTGTATATATGAGTAGAAATAGCCATTTTTCGAGCAAAATATTGGTAAAACGGAGAAATCCGGCAATAAAAATTGCATATGAGTGTATATAATGTTTTGCGGTGACGTTTGTGATTTATTATGATTTTTGGGAATTTTCTGGGTTTGATTTGCTATTTTCCTTTTAATTTTGCTAATTTTTGGTAGAAAAACTTCAAAAATACAAAAAGCAGGTGAAAAACGATCGTAACGAAAAACAAAAAATATGCGGATGATCAGTGATTATAGGACAACCTATGGTACAGTGGGGGTGCAATTATGAAACTGGAGCGGAAAGCGTGTTTTGGCCAGGTTTTGACCGAAATGCCAAATTTTTGATAAACAGAGCAAATGGAGTCCAAATCAAGAAATTTTTGAGCCTAAACCGTATTTCGCAAGAAGATAGGAGCACATGTCAAAGTTCATGAAAAGTGGTTCGGGGACCACCATTATAAGAAATTTTCACCTCATTCTCACTATTGACTTTGTGGAAAGAGCTTCTGCCACTTAGAGCGGACCGACCTTCCAGCAGCTTCTACGACACAGACGACTATCCGACGAGCTCCAGACATGAGAGGTAGGCTCACCACCTTGAGCTTTTCGCGCATGTTTGTCATTATGTCACGAAAACTAGCGTAGGGGTCACACACAAAGCGGGCGGTAGAGACCTACAAGTAGAGACGGCGGCTTAATGGCTGACCCAAAAGCAACAAGACTTCATCGGCAGCTTACCCTAGCCTAGGAGACCAGTCCTAGATGTCCAAAGGCAGTAGAAATCCATCGGGAAAAACCCTAATTCCTAGAAACCCTCAAGAGGCCACCAAATGGGAAATCTATGTAAAGGCGACCAAATGCTACCAAAATTCATGGGTAAGAGCATCTCGACATGCTCGACAAGTCTATGTGACCCGCATGACCAAAAAGTGACCTGAAGCGGCCCTAAACTTCAGAAACGGCATCAGACACACAAAGCGTCAAATTGCTCTTCCGGCCAAACCGCAAGCCCGTTTGCCACCAAACTTCACGAGTGGCTTTCCAAGACCATCAACAACCAAGTCCTATGGTGGTAGACCACCATAAATTATCGAAGGTATGTAAACGCAACCACGGATGCTTCTAGAGCGACAAATTGCCAAATGAAGCTCCGGTGAAGCCAAAGTCGACAAAAACCATACGGCAAGGATCCCCAAGGGATCGGGAAGCTATGGAGACCAACATCAAGAAATTTCATCGCCAAAAAGCACTCCAAAAGTCAGAAAACGGCTCGGAGACTTTGAAGTCCGGAGTTATTCTCTATCCATTTGACTTTTTTGTTGAAATTAGGCTCAAAAGGGACTCAGGGGGACCAAGGGCAGGCACTAGGAGTACCATCCATGAAAAAATCATCAGGAGACATCCTACGCGTGGGATGTCTCAAGGGCACTTTTGGACACAGACTCCAACATTTTTCATCATACACATTTTTTGAATGATATTTACAAACTATCCACCAAGTCTCATCACATTTGGACCAAAATTGACCTCATATGCATGAAAAACGCAAAGTTAGGGTATAGAGGCAATAATGGGCCATAGACCTACCAAATCTTGTCCAAATCACATGAAACTTGCACAACACATTCACCAACACATCAACAACCAATTTGTGTGGTTAGAAGCAAAGAATGGTGAAGTAGACATCCTACTTGTAGAATGTCTATTTGACTTTTTTGGCTTGCAGAGGATGTTTGTTCATTCCAGATCCAATCACCTCATCATGAGGAGCTCATATATCAATTTTGAAGCCATTCTAATCATTTTTGACTCCCAACACCTTCAAGATACACTTTTGCAGCCCAAAAACACCACACAGGCTCTTACAAGCATCAGACCTTGTCCAAATCGAAATCCTAGAGCATGGCCATGTTCCATAGGCCAAGGACTACCCACAGAACAAATTTCATGTCATTTTGATGAAAAAGACATCCTACGCGTAGGATGTCTCCAGCATAATTTAAGCCTTATGTGCAAAGAGTAACATCATGGGAGCCAATACCATGGTGCAATGAGCCCATATATCAATTTTCAACCCATTTGGACATCAATTGCTACCTATGATGGACTTTCTACCCAATTTGTGACCTAAAGCATGAATCAACCCAAAAATCCACTTTTTGATATTTAAATCCAAATCCAAGCATATAGCCATGTTCCATGAGCCATGCACTACTAGCATGACAAGTATGAACGAATTCTGATGAAAAAGACATCCTAGGCGTAGGATGTCTAAATGAAAAATTTTGGCCAGATTTGCACTGAGAGCACATGCACAGCTTCACAAGTTCCTTTTAAGCTTTATTTTCAATTTTCAAGTCATTTGAATAGTTAAAACTCATTTTCACAGCTAATATGGAAAAAACGCTAACTTCGGACTAGTGAGTGCAACAGGATCAATGGCAGCTACGAAGTCACCGGCAAAGAAGAAAAGAATGACCATCAAGGATTACCTGGAAGAAGAAGAACCCTTCGTCATTCCAGAAGGAACACTAAAGCCCACTAGCACATGGATACAAGAAGATATGTTAGAGTCCAACGACCTAAAGATCTTTCAAGGAGTGTTCAAAGACACTGAAGGCAATGTGATCGAGCTACCAATGCTGCCGCGAGAACACAATGAGTTCGTAAGAAGCAAGATGGCCGGGTGCTTGGAGAAGATTGATCTCCACAACTACTTTGAAGCAATACCGGCATGGGTGGACATAAAGAGAGTCTGGGAGTTTGTGATAACCATCAAAGAGGATTGTTAGAAGCTGGACACACCCCACGGCACTAACTACTCGAAGGATTATTATTTTTTGTAATTATTCATTCATTGAGGAAAACATGATTTTTTACCTTGTAAATATTGGGACTTACAGAAGTTTTCGGATTGTATCCTAGTTTTGATAGTTAGATTGAGTAGATGGTTGATTTTGGAACTTTAGGGTTTGAGAAATTGTAAGGTATATATACCACTTTTTGACCTTAATAAAAAAACCTTTTGTCATTTTAAAAACAAGTTTTGAAGTCTGTGAGTGAGCGTACTGTGTACGAGAGAGAGAGAGTGTGAGCTTCATCTTGACGCTACGTGTGCTCCGGTGGTCGGAATTGAGTGCGGAGAAGTGCAGCGTGTTGCCCCCGACGAGAGCTACGCGCCGATACCTACATTGCACGCGTACGGTCCGGTTTTGCGAGCTCCTTCTACGAGCTTGATCGGGTGTTTGGGTGAGCATACATTGTGCGATTTTGCATTGCAGCATATCCACGCGTTCACATTGAGTAGAACTACACATTAGGCACTTTAGATTTTGGAAACAAAGACCTGCAGATTTCGGCCAGACATCCTACGTGTTTCTGCACCAGGTGTTTTGGGTTGGGCTTTTGGTTCATAGAGCTTAGGGAGAGCGACCTATTGGTATTAATAGGGTATCCTTCAAGTTCTATGGTGTTTCGAGATTGTTGGATGGGTGTTCGGCTCTGGAAAGCGTTGTAGGAAGTTTCCTCTTATGCACTCTTGAAGGGTGTGACTTAGACAAATTGGTAGAGACCTCTGTAGGAATTAGTTAGGAGTCAGTCGAGTGTAGGTTGACACCTTGTACTTGCTTCCATACGCCCGCGGATGGAGCTTTGTCCTTAGCTGACATTACATGTTAGGTGAGTTCTCGCTGTGCTCACGTCCGTTGCATCGTATCCGTCCAACATCGGCACCGTTGCCGGGGATGAAAACCTTAGGTAGGTGACCGAGACTTGGGATTGGGATTTTTGGCTTGCCAAGAGTCTTGTTTTTCATTTACATAGGATCAGAGGGTGGAGGACTCTCTAGGTCTTAGAGGGAGTCTAGGAAGCGTGTGCCTGGCCTAGATCCTTCGACTTAGGTAGATGAGGTAGACTTAAGTAGTTTTAGGTAGTAGTCGAGTTCTTGAGTAGGAGGTTGAGTGGTACAAGCGGTGAGAGGAGAGCTTGAGAGTCCAAAGAGGCCAAAAAGAAACCCAAAAATACCATTATCACCATTTCACATGATAAGTAGGAGTAGAGTAAGTGGGACATCATGATTCAGGATCTAGACCATTTCATGCATGTACACTTGCTTGGTAAAGTCATCACAAGTTTGTAAAAGACGCAAAAAGACGTAAAAGTGTGTTTGAAAGCCTAATTGAAGTCCAAAAGTTACTGTGAGTGTTTCTGATAGATCTACAGAGCATCAGGAGCATTCCTGTCAGAATTTTTTTTAATTTTAAGCCAGGAGACATCCTACGCGTAGGATGTCTACAGGCTAATCTAGGAGGAATGTTGGGATTTTGAGTTGACCAGTGTGTTTAGAAGGTGGGGTTTACCCTAATTTCAACTGGAAAGTGGAAATTTTGACCATATCTTGACAGGATAAGGCAAGATAGATTGAAATTGCTAGACATCCTACCCAATTTGTGCCAAAGCATTATTTTGAGACCATAACCATAATATGGCTTCATGAGCATGTCTTGCATGATATATTGAGTGACTGAAAGGGGTTTCACCTCATTTGGGTGAGAAAATTGGGTTCAAAGCGGACTTTAGCACTTTTGACTGAAAAAGGCAAGAACAAATGAAATTTGGGACTTTTGACATCTAAACCAAAATCTAAGCATACCACTGGGTTACTGACATCAAGGGGAAGCTGTGGGACAAGTCTGGGGTCAAACAGGCCAAAAAGACATCCTACGTGTAGGATGTCTTCTGAGTGATTTTGGACTCCAAACTAAATTTTGAGTATACCAAAGTGATCAGCAACTCAAGGGGAGCCTGTGCTTTGAGTTTGAAGCCATTCTGATGAAAAAGACATCCTACGTATAGGATGTCTAAAGCAAGAAATTGAAGCCAGAATTTGATAGTGAGCATAGCCAAGTGTTGTATAGCCTAAGGCAAGCCTCCAAGTCAATTTTGGTCCAAATTGGAGTTGATTAGACTGATCAATATCAGCAGCAGGCAGTCCGAACAGATTTTTCACTCATTGACCATCTAATAGGTGTCCAAATCAAAAAGTAAAAGTAGCTGTAGGCTCAGCACAACAAGGGAAAACCACAGAGCAAAAATCTAGGCAAAACACAGTAGGAGACATCCTACGCGTAGAATGTCTATTGGGGCATGCTACAAAGAAAATTTGACTGGGCATAGACAGTGAGATTCTATTTGGCTTAAGGGTTCTAGAACTTCTTTCAGAAGTGAATTTGGACCTTGTTTGCCCATTTGACGAAGCAAAGACTGAATTCAGACTTTTTCGTAAATTGACCAACATCCGAGGGAAGTACAGTTTCATATTAGCAGACCTAATCCAGAACATTAGCAATGTATAAAATATAGTAGTGGTTGAGATTAACTCTCCAGTTATACCAATCATTACTAAGATAACCTCTAGCAGATAAATGCTTTGATTCGATTTCCAAAATTAAAACGCTTGTGTACAGGTATATTCAGCAACAAAGCAAGAAGTTGTGCAGAAACTGACCCTTTGCTAGGTAAGTGGTTGGATTTGTGATAAATTGCATTGATAAGTTTGATGAATTTAAGATCAGCAAGATACATTGTTAGAGACCAGAAGGTGGCAGGTGACAAAGGTAGCTTAGTGTCTACCGAAGAGAGTGTAACTCAGGCAAGGCTAGATCTGCTAGCATCGATTATTGAGGAAGGTAGTGATACTGACACTTCGTCAGACAAATCTTTCTTCATGATGGGTAGTCAACAGCCAGGAGGTTTCACCTATGATGGACCTATGCGAGGAGGAAGCACCTCCCAAAATCCTTTGAATGATTCCAAGCTCACTGTGATCTTCTTAGAGGGAACAAACTCGAGTGGAGCCCTAGTCTATTCTGACTATCGAGGACGAAGAGAGGCCAGCTCAAAGATTGGAGATAATCCGAGTATATGATGATGGAGATAGATTCCGAGACAAAAAGGGGAACCACTATCTAATAGTTAGTAACCCTGAAGATTACAACAGATATGGAGATAACGTGGTGAAAGGGAAAATGTTTTCAGAAACTCAAGAACCGCCACCAAACATTGATCGGCCCGGAGCTATTTTTATGTATAATAAGAAAACAACCAGGGTTCCAACTTATAACGAGAACTTGGGAATCTACAAGCATGAGAGTGAGGGTATAGTCTCTTACTTTCGCAGCAAAGAACCATACATAAACAAATTAAGCAAAGACAAGGTTCTTTACTTATTCTCTTATGAAACTGCTACGGGTAAGGGTATAGTTTTTGTTGATAGATAGGGGCGAGAATACCAACGTATTCTCCCAGAAGAGGTAGAAAGGGCAACAGGTCGAGGAGCATCAGCACATGCCCCTGAGGAAGTGCCAAGAGCCACCTACACCCCAAGAAAGTCAACGAATCCTTTTTCGGACAAGTATGACGCTACCTCACATTCCACCTGATCGCAAGCATTCAACAATCAAGACCAACCAGCAAACCATCCATCATTGCAACCTAAACCGAGATGGTTATCAAGCCGCACGAGGGCTAAGGGATATGCAAGAACCACCACTCTATTCAAGGTATCATGGAGAGAGTAAGCCAAAGACTCAAGGGTCAACAGAGCCTAGAGGACCACCCATAGAACGAGTTCGAAGAGATGAACCACCTCCACCGAGAACCGTTAGAGATTATGGCTTAGGAGCACCACTGGGAGAGGGGCCAGCCTATTACAAAAGGCCTGAGGAGGTATATCGATTAGGACGGGGAGATCCAATGATGAGGTTTGTAGATCATCGGAGAATTAGGCCTTCTCAAGTGCAAAAATGGGTAAACAAGAAATACACAGGAAGCAGAGACCCTAGAGATCATGTAGTACCCTTTGTGCGTGTAATTAGAGCCGAAGAGGTGTTAGACTTTCCTACCCAATGTGCAGGGTTTGGACTAACCCTAGAGGATGATGTTGCCACTTGGTTTGACTCTGTAGAACATAGAGACTTTGAGTCTATGGAGGAAGTGTTTGATGAGTTTATCGAGGAATTCTCACAAAGGGGAATAGCTTATAATACTGTCTCACAGATCCATAAATTCAGACAGAAAGATGGAGAATCTGTAAGAAAGGAAGCCCTAAGACTAAAAAGATATGTTAAGTTCTGTCCTGTTGAAGAACTACCAACTCAGTCCAGACTTATGCTGATATTCATCCAAGGACTAAGGAATGCGGATCTCCAGAAAGACTTACATATGAAGAGGAGCACGACGTTGAATGAGTTGACCAAGGAAGATCTTTACCTGGTGGACAATTGTGCGATCTATAAAGAGGGAGAGTTCAAGGACCTTGATGACGATTCGTCTTCACAGCAAAGTGGAAGCAAGTCTTCTAAGACAACACCGAAAGGAGAAGTAGGTGTAAACCAGGAGCAGCTCGTAGATAAAGTGCTAAAAAAGATTAACTTGTACGCCAAACCCTAAGCTAAACAGCCCAAGTGGTGTGCGATTGAACAAAAATTGACAAACCATGGGACCGAGGAATGTTATTATAACAAGGGATATGTGAGAGAGAGACCTTATGCTCCCCAAGCTCCGGTAGCTTCTCCTCAAGTTCCACCGATGCCTAGATATCAAGCAGGCAACCTACTAGGACCTGTAGGTGTAGAAAGACCACAACCGGTGTTGGGGCAACAACCACCCCTACCAGGATTACGACGAGTTGGTATAAGATACACACCAACAGTAACTAAATCAGAGGATAAGGCTTTGGTACCTATGCATGCGTATTATGAAGATCCCAATGGATATGTGGCAAACCCTTTCTATTATCCACCGGAAGAACCCTCGACACCAGAACCATGGAGTATGATAGGAAATACAGGACCACCAACTGCTGCACAGGCAGCAGGAGAAGGAAGATATAGCTTAGATGAACGAACATTGTTGTTCATAGCCAATGGAGGCATGGGCGGACATATGCATACCAACAAAGAGGAGCTCAAGGAGCGCGTCAACAACCCAAGGGACCCTGCTACAAGTGTGGTGGAGACCGTTGGCTGAGAGACTATCCTCATGATGAAATCATTAGAGTCAATGCGTATTGCCCAGAATGTGGAATTACTCATTTGATTCCCGATTGCCCTAAAAACCCGAGCAAAGGAGCAAAAACCACCTTGAACATGATAGAAACAGTACCTTCCAGTGGAGGATCGGAAAATGAAACAATCATACCGATTCAGGCGGTAACACGAGCCCAAGCTCAAAGAAGCACGAACGAACCCATAGTTGAAGAATCAAAAACCGATGCCCAAAGTTCAGAAACGAGAAATCAGAGAAGCTCTTGGAAAGCTAGGAAGGCGCGTAGGAAAGCCAGGAAGGAACGAGAGCTAACAGCTCTGTCCGAGGAGTTAAAACATACATAGGAGAGATTAGAGCGGTTAGAGGATCTAGCTAGCTTAAGCTCACACACCACGGCAACCATAGCACCCAAGGAAATAGAAGAGCCCAAAAGTACAGGATTAGGAGGATCCGTACTGATTGACAAGATAAATGAGCAGTTGGATGCAGTTCTAAAAGCTTATGAAGCTCGACTTAAAAAGAACCAAAACCAGGAGCAAAGGTGGATGACTTATCCATACGCAGAAATAGAAAAACAGAGGTTGGAAATGTGTAAAAAGATGATCGAGACAGCTCAATCATTGATGGAAGACCCGCTGGGTAAACCTGCGAATTGGCATGAGGCACCAGCTCCAACCTCTATCCAACCAGCTTTAGAGAAACATGTGGAAATAAAGGAAAGACTCACTCATGCCTATGAGTCCAGAGGAGAGCCTATCATAGTGCCAAATACCACAGATGAGGCAAGTGACGGGTTCCAGCCTAAAATATTGGCAGAAATGGGTAAGGACTATAACGGTCTAGATGATCTGTGGAAGCAAATCTGTGAGGACAACGAGGCTAATAGGATGAGTAACCACATGAATAGCATGAGAAAAGAAAAGAATGTGATCTTACCTCCTATTGAAGAATTTGAGGCGAGATCACAAATGAACTTTGAGATACATTTACAAGGGGGAGACCAAGGATCAATTAGTTCCGTGCACAGTCAACCAGACTCGCTGAGAACTTTACCCTCTTACCTAGGAGAGTACGAAGCCAAGTCGAAAGTGAGAGCAATCCCATCTCAAAGGTTTTCTTCTAACAAAGTGATGGATTCGCAAGGAGTGATTGAGTTGTTGACTACCCCGGTGGCATGCACAATCACATTAGCAGAACTCCTAGGTTACGACCAAACATGTGGATCACAGTAGGTAAGTGCCTAGAAAAATTTGGAGTGAAAGACCCCACCTTGAAGCTACAGGAAGGGATCAAAGAGTTGGACAGGCCTCAACTAAACACTAGGCCAATACCATTGAACAAGGTTGGAGAATATTGCGAAGGGGAAGATGGAAACACCACGCTACTAGTAGAATTCCAAGGAGTAGTTTCCAAGGCTATTCTTAATAGTGGAGCAGGAGTTGCTATTGCCACCAAGGAAATCTGAAAAAAATGGAGAAAACCAGCTTTGAGGGCTACCAGAATGAAACTGCAATTGGCAGATGGGTTCATGGAGAAGCCTCTAGGACTCTTAGAAAAGGTGATTGTCACTTCGTGCGGAATCGAGTATGACCATACATTTGCAATAGTTGATTTCGACAAAAAGAACAATTATGAGATCATCTTGGGACGACCATTCATGCGACAATTGAAGATGGTCCAAGATTGGAGTTATGACCACATATACCTCAGACATGGCGAGACATCAACTAAAATACACCTGAAAGACCATAGTTACAAAGATGTGAACCAAACACTTGTGGAAGAGTTTGATTCAGCCACAGTAGCAGGATGAGAACTCCCAACATGGTTAGGGCAACCAAAAGAGCTATGGATGTGCGGAGCTTCACATTGTGGAAGCTTAAGAAGAGAGGAATGCATCTTAGAAAGAGAGATAGAGGACAAGGAGTATATTTCGGAACCTTTTCCTGAAGATGGCTTGGAACCTCTAGAATGGGAACACATACTAACAACATTGGATGTCTGTACCATTACAGATAGTTCAACAACAAAATTTTGCGATCAAGATGGCTATGATGTGTTACCCTATTACATGGTAAGCGTTATACCAGGAGAAAAAGAGACCGTAGAACCACCAGAACAAGAAGAGTTTTACAACTCCTCTGAACATCTGGAAGAAAAAGATAATGCGGATAATGAGTGTTGAGACACCTCAAGTGAGCGTGGAAATGAGACCGAGAATATCAAGTTTTATGATTTTGCTAATCAACACCCTAGACGCCAGGAACGCTATAGGAGGAAACGAGCAGGAAACAAAGCGAGAGAGAACCTGATGCCCAGGATAAAAGGTAAAACTCACTATTTGATGCTTGTAAAAGCAGAGGATTGTGTAAAAGATCAAATATCAGGAAGATTCTCAAAAGATCGAAAAGAAAGAACGCGAGCGGAAATAAAACAGGTGTACGAAAAGCTAAAACCGAAACAAAATCACAAAAATCTCAAAAATAAAAAAAAGAGACAACAAAAGACCAAGAGTGGACCAAACTGGAGCGTAAACAGAAATACCAAGAGCTGAAACGGTCTTTACGTGAGATATGGACTACTGAAGAAGATAGTGACGGTAAAGGAGAGTCAGAAAAGGGGAACATGAATGTACCCTCTCACTATCAGAAATTTACTATCCAGGACAGAAAAATCATCATGACACCACCTATCAGGGAAAGAACCAACCAAGAATCTTACGATGGCTAGAAAATGCAAAAAAGATAGACCTTGCAGAACCAGGTGAAAAGCCTCAGCCGGTCTATATAGCAAACGATTTAGATCCTGAAGAAGAAGAACGACTAACACAACTTCTCAAGAAGTATAAAGATGTGTTTGCATGGTCGTATAAAGACCTCAAGGGAGTTGATCCATCGATATGTCAACATACAATTCCTTTGAAATCAGATGCAAAACCTAGCAAACAACGTCCTTATACATATAATGACACATTTGCTAAACGAATCAAAGAAGAGATTGATAAACTGATGGAAGCTGAATTCATCTATGAAATCGAACATACAGATTGGGTGTCACCCATTGTGGTAGTTCCCAAAAAGAATGGAAAACTGCGAGTGTGTGTAAACCTCAAAAAGGTAAATGCAGCCATCATAAGGGATAATTATCCCTTGCCAATCACAGAACATGTACTTGAGAGAGTGGCCGGGAAACGGGCTTATTCCTTTCTGGATGGGTTTTCACGATACAACCAACTGGCAATAGCAAGGGAGGATCAACACAAAACAGCGTTTGCCACAGAATGGAGAATTTATGCGTATCGAGTTATGCCGTTTGGCTTAACTAATGCCCCAGCCACTTTCCAAAGGTTAATGACGCACGCATTCAAGGAATACCTAAGAATATTCTTAGAAATTTACAGGGATGATCTTTGAGTACACTCTCTTCTACGAGAGGCACATATTGACCATTTTCAAAAGATCTTTGAAAAATGCAGGACGTATCGAATCTGTCTTAACCCGAAAAAGTGTGTATTCATGGTTAAGCAAGGCCACATCTTAGGACACATTGTCTCAAGAAATGGCATAACCACAGACCTAGATAAAGTCAAAGTCATTGTAGACCTACGGGAAAAGATATTCCATGTGCACATTGATGCTTTAGCATATGCCATTGGAAGTATTCTGGCTCAACCTGGAGACGGAACAATGGATTTTCCGGTTTGCTATGCGAGCCGACAACAAAACAATGCAGAAAAGAACTACACAACCACCGAGCGGGAAGGGTTAGGAATGATTTATGATGTAAAGAAATTTTGGCATTATTTGCTCGCAAATAAATTTTTGTTCTTAACAAATCATCAAGCTCTTTTGTATCTGGTAAATAAACCATGCAATACAGGGAGAATCGTACGCTGGTTTATTATATTGCTAGAATTTGACTTCACAGTGGTGGTCAAAAAAGGTAAAACCCATCTACAAGCAGATTATCTTTCAAGGATACACAACGGGGAAGCTCCTAAAGGAGTAGATGATGACATACCAGGAACTTATCTTTTCAATATTGAAATGGTACCCAAATGGTCTCAAGAAATTGTTAGCATTCTTTGCTTTGAAAGTAAGTTTGATAATACGGAATACAGATCCAAACAACAAACAATGCGACCAACAAAAAACTTCCAGTTGATAGCAGGACGGCTGTATCATCTTGGATCGGACCTAATCCTACGATTATGTATAAATCCGGAAGAATTCGAGTGCTACCTTGAAGAGGCACATGTCCAGGATTGTGCATTTCATTGTTCAACAGTGAAAACACACCAGCGACTGAAACAGTTAGGGGTTTATTGGCCAACTATGTATGCGGACACACATTCTTATGTTACCAATTGTACTATATGTAGTGCCAAACAACCAGTGGATCACGCAACTTTGTTTCAGGTAAACATAGCACCTGCATGGAGTCAATATATCATTGACTTATTAACCACCAGGACGTTCCCTGAAAACATCACAAGAGCACGGAAAAAAGCTATAGAGCTGAAAGCTTGTGACTTTTAGTTAATTGGAAACCAACTCTATAAACGAGGAAAGGACAATCAACTTAAATCTGTGCTAGTGAAAGCGAATACCTGCTGATTCTAGAACATGCACATAGCGGAATAAGTGGAGGCCATTTTTCGGGCGATAAGACGGCAAAAATTGTCTTAGCCGTAGAAATTTGGTGGCCTACATTGCACATGGATGCTGAAGAGTTTGTAAAGCGTTATGACGCATGTCAATGCACCAAGGTGCCAATAAAAAGAGATGAGATGCCATTATGGCCAATGATGGGAGCAAGAGCATTTGCAAAATGGGGCATTGATTTTGTGGGACCTATATCACCCCTTGCATATCGCACCCATACCCAATATATCATTGTGGCTACGGACTATCTCACAAAATGGGTCGAAGCCAAGGCAACACAAAGAGCTGATGCACGCACCACTGCACAATTTTTGTATGAGAATGTTTTTGTACGTTACGGGTTACCAATAGAAATTGTCAGTGACCGTGGAACACGTTTTCTCAATGATGTAATTGAATATCTGCTAGAGGAATTCATGGTCATACATAGGAAATATGCACCATACCATCCACAGGCCAATGGGCAAGCTTAGGCCACAAATAAAACACTATGCACGGTTCTCACTAAAATAGTGTCAGAATCAAGAACAGATGGGGATCAACAGCTACACTCAACACTATGGGCATACATGGTAGCTTACACAACATCAATCGAAACAACACCATACAACATGGTGTTTGGCCTAAATGCTATACTACCCATAGAGTTTTTAATTCCAACTCTACGAGTAGCAAAAAGCTTAGAATGGACAGGGCATGAGCTCTCTTCAAGAATTGATGATCTTGAAAAACTAGATGAACTCCGCTTACGAGCTGTGGCTTCAATCTATGCTAAAAAGAGAAGACAAAAAGAATTTTTTGACAAACATGTGCGTACCAAAGAGTTCAAAACAGGTGATTACGTACTTGTTTATACCTTGAAGCAACATGCCAAGAAACTTAAAATGCGAGGGATGGGACCATTTGTGATTAGTGATCTATCACAAAGTGGAGATGTCAATTTTGCTACATTAGTAGGTGAAGAAATGCGAAACTGGATTAGTGGATGTCGGCTGAAGAGATATCATCTACCACTCACACAAGAGATGCTCTAACAAATTCATCAAGGAAAACAAAGAATGAAGGAAAAACAGAGAGTACGAGAGGAAGCTCAAGCAGAAGCACAAGAACGCATTGCAAAAAGAAAACTTCTGCGACAACAACAACAAAGTGGACCACCATTGCGAATCAATGCCATTCGACTGACGAAGTTGGATGAAGAAATAGTGGAGCCAATAATTGAGGTCAAAGTGGACAGCAATCAAGTTGAATCGACAGCCTTGCTTGATCGGGAGCTCAAGCAAATTTGATCTCTTACGGATTATACCAACAGCTATACCAGAATGATCAACTGAAAGCCATGCAATCACTGGAACAAAAGCCAAAAGCACAAATGCCATCAAAGAACAACATGATACCCGAGACCAACAATCAGGTTAAAGCCAACCATGCTAATTGCAGACATATGAAGTCACCGGCCGCAATGCAAAGATCTAGGTTACCAAAACAAAAGAAACAAGTATGGATGCGGAAGGATAGAAATGACATGGCAGACAAACAACAATGCAACAAAATGATTTCCACCGAAGCAGATGGTTCAACCACAAACCAAGGGCATAAAACAGTTATGGATCCCAAAGAAAATGCTGAGCCATAACCCAAATGTCACTAGCATATGGATACCAAAGCAAAAGCAAAAGGAACTCCCTTTAGTACAAGCACCAACGGAAGGCAGACAACTGCATTTCAAACAGGAAAACTGCCTTATGTGGATGCCAATCAACAACAAACCAATGGCAAACAAGAAAGTACCAAACCATCTACAAAAATCGGCAGCAACAAAATACCAATGGAAAGCAAAGGCAATACGGCCCATAACCATTCCGGCCCAGCCAATTCTCTCCTTAGACACAGCTACGGCTCTATCAACAGTGTCAGCAAGGCCAATGCCTTTTGCAAAAAAGACAATTAAACAGAGAGCAGTCAAGTTACAGCTGTTACTTGCACAGAAAACAGGAAACCTCGACGGTGAATGCCAATAAGCATCTAGCTTCTTCCCTTCTCTTGCACATCATTAATTTTTCCATGCATTGACCGAGTATGCATAAAATAGGGCCACATTAATCGGCCAGGCATTAGCACAATTTTTCAACCTATGCATGGCACATACTCCGAGGCGATACCTTGTCGTCTGGGAGGACTCCGGCAAGGAGGGGGGGAGGTATTCTCAAATGCGGAACCAATAACAGAAACAACAACAAGGGCATGATTTTCGACTATTTTAAGGGTTGTTATTTGATTGCGAACTTTTCTGGAGTAACCCAAGTACATATGCCCTTATACAGCATGAAGCTACAGGTACATAGGGCCAAAAGCCAAATCAAGCCCCTAGGTGTGTGTATATAAGTAGAAATAGCCATTTTTTTTGGCAAAATATTGGTAAAACGGAGAAATCCGGCCATAAAAATTGCATGCCGAGTGTATATAATGTTTTGCGGTGATGTTTGTGATTTATTATGATTTTTGGGGATTTTCTGGGTTTGATTTGCTATTTTCCTTTTAATTTTGATAATTTTTGGCAGAAAAACTTCAAAAATACAAAAAGCAGGTGAAAAACAGTCGTACTGAAAAACAAAAAATATGGGGATGATCAGTGACTATAGGACAACCTATGGTACAGTGGGGGTGCAATTATGAGACTGGAGTGGAAAGCGTGTTTTGGCGAGGTTTTGACCGAAATGCCAAATTTCTAGTAAACAGAGCAAATGGAGTCCAAATCAAGAAATTTTTGAGCCTAAACTGCATCTCGCAAGAAGATAGAAGCACATGTCAAATTTCATGAAAAGTGGTTCGTGGACCACCATCATAAGAAATTTTCACCCCATTTTTAGCTCATTCTCACTATTGACTTTGTGGAGAGAGCTTCGGCCACCTAGAGCGGATCGACCTTCCAGCAGCTTCTACGACGTGCACGACTATCCGACGAGCTCCAGACATGAGAGGTAGGCTCACCACCTTGAGCTTTTCGCGCATGTTTGTCATTATGTCACGAAAAGTAGCGTAGGGATCACACACAAAGCGGGCGGTAGAGACCTACAAGTAGAGACGGCGGCCTAACAGCTAACCTGAAAGCAACAAGACTTCATCGGCAGCTTACCCTAGCTTAGGAGACCAGTCCTGGATGTCCAAAGGCAGTAGGACACCATAGGAAAAAACCCTAATTCCCAGAAACCCGCAAGAGGCCACCAAATGGGAAATCGGAGAAACGACGACCAAATGCTACCAAAATTCATGGGTAGGAGTATCTCGACATGCTCGACAAGTCTATATGACCCGCATGAACAAAAAGTGACCCGAAGCGGCACTAAAATTCAGAAACGGCATCAGACACACAAAGCGTCAAATTGCTCTTGCGGGAAAACCGCAAGCTCGTTTGCCACCAAACTTCACGAGCGGCTTTCCTATACCATCAACAACCAAGTTCTATGGTGGTAGACCACCACAAATCATCGAAGGTATGTAAACGCAACCACGGGTGCTTCTAGAGCGACAAATTGCCAAATGAAGCTCCGGTGAAGCCAAAGTCGACAAAAACCATACGGGTAGGGTCCCCAAGGGATCGGGAAGCTATGGAGACCAACATCAAGAAATTTCATCACCAAAAAACACTCCAAAAGTCAGAAAACGGCTCGGAGACTCTGAAGTCCACACAGGGAGTTATTCTTTATCCATTTGACTTTTTTGTTGAAAGTAGGCTCAAAAGGGACTTAGGGGGGCAAGGGCAAGCACTGGGAGCACCATCCATGAAAAAATCACCAAGAGACATCCTACGCGTAGGATGTCTCAAGGACACTCTTGGGCACAATCTCCAACATTTTTCATGATGCACATTTTCTGAATGACATTTACAAGCTATCCACCAAGTCTCATCACATTTGGACCAAATTTGACTTCATATGCAAGGAAAAACGCAAAGTTAGGGCACAGAGGCAATAATGGGCCATAGACCTACCAAATCTTGTCCAAATCCAATGAAACTTGCACAACACATTCACCAACACATCAACAAACAATCTGTGTGGTCAGAAGCAAAAAATGATGAAATAGATATCCTACGCGTAGGATGTCTATTTGACTTTTTTGACCAGCAGGGGATATTTGATCATTCCAGATCCAATCACCTCATCATCAGGAGCTCATATATCAAGTTTGAAGCCATTCTAATCACTTTTGACCCCCAACACTATCAAGATACACTTTTTGAGCCCAAAAACACCACACAGGCCCTTACAAGCATCAAATCTTGTCCAAATTCAATTCCAAGAACATAGCCATGTTCCATAGGCCAAGGACTACCCACAGGACAAGTTTCATGTCATTTTGATGAAAAAGACATCCTACGCGTAGGATGTCTCCAGCATAAATTTAGCCTTTTGTGCAGAGAGTGACATCATGAGAGCCAAACCATGGTGCAATAAGCCGATATACCAATTTTCAATCCATTTGGACATCAATTGCTACCTATGATGGACTTTCTACCCAAATAGTGACCTAAAGCCTGAATCATCCCAAAAATCCACTTTTTGATATCCAAATCCAAATCCAAGCACATAGCCACGTTCCATGAGCCTTACACTACCAGCATGTCAAGTATGAACGAATTCTGATGAAAAAGACATCCTACGCGTAGGATGTCTAGATGAAAATTTTTGGCCAGATTTGCACTGTGAGCACATGCATAGCTTCATAAGTTCCTTTTAAGCTTTATTTTCAATTTTCAAGTCATTTGGATAAGTAAAACTCAGTTTCGCAGCTAATATGGAAAAAATGCTAACTTCGGACTACTGAGTGCAACTGGATCTATGGCAGCCTCGAAGTCCCCGGCAAAGAGGAAAAGAATGACCATCAAGGATTATCTGGAAGAAGTGGAACCCTTCGTCATTCTAGAAGGAACACTAAAGCCCACCAACACATGGATACAAGAGGATCTGTTAGAGTCCAACGACCTAAAGATCTACCAAGGAGTGTTCAAAGACACTAAAGGCAATGTTATAGAGCTACCAATGCTGCCGTGAGAACTCAATGAGTTCGTATAAAGCAAGATGGCTAGATACTTGGAGAAGATTGATCTCCACAACTACTTTGAAGCAATACCGGCAGGAGTGGACATCAAGAGAGTCTGGGAGTTTGTGACAAGCATCAAAGAGGATGGAGTGGCCAAAGTAATAGATTTACAAGGCAGACCAGAAACGGAGATAATAATCAGTGAGCGGGTTGTAGCAGATGCACTAGACCTCTCCAATGAGGGGGATAGTGTAACAAAAAGAAGGGATGAGATCAAGGTGTACAAAGAGAAGAAGGGGAATTACACCTTTGAAGATATTGCCAACCCAAGAGTGGCAATCATGAGCCAGTTATACAACTAGTACTTCCACATGTGCACGAAGAGGCCACAGAAGTACAGGATGTCACCAGGTGCAATTGCCACGACGTTCACTTGGGCAATGACGAAAGGCACCCCAAAGATAATCAACTATGCGGCATATATACATGACAACCTAGTAAAGATGGGTAACAAAAAGCCAACCTATATAGTGCCAGGAGAACTCATCACCAAGGTGATTTATGGGGCACTACATGCAAAAGGAAGGTGGCTTGACCCCCCGTCTCAGAATGATTGGCTGAGGCTAAAAGAAGACAAGGAAGATGAGCCGCAAAGAGCACCAAAGGTGGCAACAAGATTGAAAAGACGGCTAGAGCTAGTTCAAGAGTAGCAGCCCGAGCAAAAGAAAGGGAAGAAGGAGTTTGCTCAAGTGCCGGCCAAAGAAACAAGGTCACAAAAAGCCGCAAGACTAGAGAGGCTGATGGAGAGCTTCCGAGCAGAGAGAGCCCTCAAGGGTGATTTAAGTGAACTCTAGAAGCCATCTCTAGAGTCTATGTCAGGATCGTCCAGAAGAGTGCAAAGGGACCGATTTGAAGATTATATCAAGAATTTTGAGATTCTTGATGTTGCATCAGAGAACATTCCACATGTCCCTTTCACAGAGGAAGAAGTATAACAAATACGGGAGAAACTGTTGGATGAGCAAGAGAGTCAGGAAAGAGAAAGAAAAACTAAAGCAGACAGGGATTTATATCAAGAATTTTGAGATTCTTGATGTTGCATCAGAGAACATTCCACATGTCCTTTCACAGAGGAAGAAGTATAACAAATACGGCAGAAACTGTTGGATGAGCAAGAGAGCCAGGAAATAGAAAGAAAAACTAAAGCAGACAGGGATTTAAAGGGCAAACCTGCATCTCTACCAGCCAACACTAAACCCAGCCCACAGCCATCACCACCGCCCTCACCACCTCCTAGCAGCCCTCCACAAGAACATAAGGAGGCTGAAGACAAAGCAGAAGAAGGGCAAGGAGGAGAGCAAGAGCAAAGACAAGAGCCGGAGCCAAAAGAAGAGGTTAAGCCTCGAAGTGAGAAAAAATAATTTGAAGATTCTTACTATGCATTTTTGGACCTGCTAGCTGCAGAATATACAAAGGAAGAAGCCGCCACAGTTGCATTCGACTTGGCGAGGACAGGGCCTAAAGAATAGATGCAAGGCATCAGGCTAGTGGAGTTAAAGGAAATTGCTACAGATATAGTGGACCTGCACTCGCCCTCCAATGACTGGGACATGGTGATGACAAAGCTAACAGGATTGAGAGCACAATCCATGGCTTCAGAGAAAGAGATGACAACTCTCAAGGCCACTGAAGAAAAGATCAAAATGGAAGTAGATTCTCTGCAAGCACAAAGCCAAAGGCAAAAGGAGAGAGAAGCTGACCTACAGGCCAGCTTCGCAAGGGCGCTACAAAGCTGCTAGGCAATGGAGGAAGCCAATCAAGAAGCCGCAAAAAGAATGCAAGCAGTTGAAGAAGAGTGTCAACAGCTCAGCAAATCACTGCTAGATGTCGAGAAGGAAAGAGATCATCTGACACTACAGCTGACAGAAGAATCTAAAGAAGTAGAGGCCATGAGGAACGCCAAGGAAAGAGTAGAGATAGATCAAGAGGTAAGCCAGGATGAGGTCCTAGAGCTCAAAGACCAACTCAAGGTCAAAGATCAGATCATCGAGAGGCTGCGAGCATCACCTGCTAGAGTCAGAGCTACTAGCTCGACTCAAATCACGACTGAGAGTCCACTCTATGAAGAGCAAATGCAAGAACTTCAGAAAGAGCCGACTCTAGAGAAAAAGCAGAGATTGATGATGGCAGAAGGCTCTATATTCATGCAAACGAGAATGGAAGAAGGCCAAAAAACCCTGCAAGAGGAAGTAGAAAGCATGAAGAGAAAACTCGAGGAGGTGGAAAGAATAAACGCCGAACTTAATGACCTCGTGAATATGGGCGAAGAAGCTGAAACGGAAAAGCAAAAACTCCTCAGGAAAATTGAGGAGTTGAAAGGCCAGCAAGGAGGAGAGACAGAGAGCACAGGGCCAGCAACCAATGAGGGCATTGACCTAGAAAATGTGGCAGATCCTGTGGACACGACCATGCAAGAGGAAATCCTAGAAGGATCCTCTCAAGAGCCACAAGATCTAACACAAGAAGAGGAAGAAAAACTGCGTAAAGCAATAGAGGTGGAACTCAGAGAAACCACAAAGGAAGCCTTGGAGTGGGAGCAGAGGCTCTTCAAGTCTATGACTATTCAGAAGATCGATGCCAGCAACCTTAGGCGTGAGTGGCTTCAACCCTCTCTTCCATATCCATTGCTGAAATATGAGGCAACCACCATAAACAAGCGGATCAGAGAAGAGTCATCCGTACCCCTTTACAATGCAGATACCCCTCTACCAAATATTTGGATGTGGAAAGCGCTGGAAATTTTGCAAAGGAGCCAACCCACTTGGCTGAACTACCCTAAGTTGCCGAGCTTGAAGGCAGGTGAGAGAATAAGTGTCCAATACATGGTGAAAACCCTAACGGGCGCCATAAAGTTTTTCACTGGCTCACCTGACCTTACATGCATTATGATGAGGAAAATCTACAGAACCCTCTTAGCAGTGTTCGAGACTTTCAAGCCAGGCCAAGTGACTGACAGCATCTTCTTCTTCCAGGATACATACAGATGCGCTAATGATCTGTCTGGTCAGCCTTCCAAGGAGGTGATACATGCGCTATATCAAAGGATAATGTTTCTACCATCCTATCACCTCCAGGCTTTTGAAGAAGCATTCTACACGGGCTTCTTCACCATAAACACTGACATTTTTGGCCCAACAATGCTGAACCTGCATACCAGATACGAATCACTGCTAAAGATGCGAGAAACGATACGATGAAGAAGTAGATCACGGCCATGTCGGGGACGACATGAGCAAGGAGGGGGGGAGTGTTAGAAGCTGGACACACCCCATGGCACTAAGTACTTGGAGGATTTTTTTTTTTTTGTAATTATTCATTCATTGAGGAAAACCTGATTTTTCACCTTGTAAATATTGGGACTTACAGAAGTTTCCGGATTGTATTTCAGTTTCGATAGTTAGATTGAGTAGATGGTTGATTTTGGAACTTTAGGGTTTGAGAAATTGTAAGGTATATATACCACTTTTTGACCTTAATGAAAAAACCTTTTGTCATTTTAAAAACAAGTTTTGAAGTCTGTGAGTGAGCGTACTGTGTAATAGAGAGAGAGTGTGAGCTTCATCTTGACGCTACGTGTGCTCCGGTGGTCGGAATCAAGTGCGGAGAAGTGCAGCGTGTTGCCCCCGACGAGAGCTACACGCCGATACCTACATTGCACGCGTACGGTTCGCTTTTGCGAGATCCTTCTACGAGCTTCATCGGGTGTTTGGGTGAGCATACGTTGTCTGATTTTGCATTGCAGCATATCCACGCATTCACATTGAGTAGAACTACACATTAGGCACTTTAGATTTTGGAAACGAAGACCTGTAGATTTCGGCTAGACATCCTACGTGTTTCTGCACTAGGTGTTTTGGGTTGGGATTTGGTTTATAGACCTTAGGGAGAGAGACCTATTGGTATTAATAGGGTCTCCTTCAAGTTCTATGGTGTTTCAAGATTGTTGGATGGGTGTTCGGCTCTGGAAAGCGTTGTAGGAAGTTTCCTCTTATGCACTCTTGAAGGCTGTGACTTAGACAAATTGGTAGAGACCTCTGTAGGAATTAGTTAGGAGTCGGTTGAGTGTAGGTTGACACCTTATGCTTGCTTCCACGCGCCTGCGGGTCAAGCTTCTTCCTTAGCTGACATTACATGTTAGGTGAGTTCTCACTGTGCTGACATCCATCGCGACGTATCCGTCCAACAAGGATGGAGTGGCCTGAAACAGAAATAATCATCACGGAGCAGGTTGTAGCAGATGCACTAGACCTCTCCAACGAGGGGGATAGTGTAACTAAAAGAAGGGATGAGGTCAAGGTGTACAATGAGAATAAAGGGAATTACGCCTTTGAAGATATTGCCAACCCAAGAGTGGCAATCATGAGCCAGTTATACAACCAGTACTTCCACATGTGCACGAAGAGGCCACAGAAGTACAGAATGCCGCCAGGTGCAATTGCCACGACATTCACTTGGGCAATGACGAAAGGCACCCCAAAGATAATCAATTATGTGGCATATATATGTGACAACCTAGTAAAGATGGGTAACAAGAAGCCAACCTATATTGTGCCAGGAGAACTAATCACCAAGGTGATCTATGGGGCACTACACACAAAGGGAAGGTGACCTGAACCCCCATCTCAGAACTACTGGCTGAGGCTAAAAGAAGACAAAGAAGACGAGCTTCAAAGAGCACCAAGGGTGGCTACAAGACTAAAGAGACGGCTAGAGCCGGTTCAAGAGGAGGAGCCGGAGAAAAATAAAGGAAAAAAGGAATTTACCCAAGTACCTGCAAAAGAAACAAGGTCACAGAAAGCGGCAAGATTAGAGAGGCTGATGGAGAGCTTCCGAGCAGAGAGATCCCTTAAGGGTGATTTAAGTGAACTCTGGAAGCCATCTCTAGAAGCTATGTCGGGATCATCCCGAAGAGTGCAAAGGGACAGATTCGAAGACTATATCAAGAACTTTGAGATTCTTGATGCCACATCAGAGAATATACCGCATGTCCCTTTCACATAGGAGGAAGTGGAGCAAATACGGTAGAAACTGCTAGATGAGCAAGAGATCCAAGAAAGAGAAAGAGAAACTAAAGCACACAGGAATTTAAAGGGCAAGCCTACATCTCTACCGGCCAGCCCTAAACCCAGCCCACAGCCCTCACCACCACCCTCACCACCTCCTAGCAACCCTCCACAAGAAGATAAGGAGGCTGAAGACAAACCAGAAGAACGGGAAGAGACCCAGCAAGAGCAGAGTCAAGAGCCAAAGCCAAAGGATGAGACTAAGCCTTGAAGTGAGCAAAAAGAGTTAGAAGAGTCTTATCACAGCTTTTTGGACCTGCTAGCTGCAGGATACACAAAGGAAGAAGCCGCCACGGCTGCATTCGACTTGGCGAGCACAGGGCCTAAAGAACCAATGCAAGGCATCAGGCTAGTGAAATTAAAAGAAATTTCCACAGATATAGTGGACCTGCACCCGCCCTCCAATGACTGGGACGTGGTGATGATGAAGCTAACCGTGTTGAGAGCGCAATCCATGGCTTCAGAAAGAGAGATGGCAGCTCTCAAGGCCAATGAGGTGAAGATTAAGATGGAAGTAGACACTCTACAAGGACAAAGCCAAAGGCAGAAGGAGAGGGAAGCTGAGCTACAGGACAGCCTAGCAAGGGCACTGCAAAGATGCCAGGCAATGGAGGAAGAAAATCAAGCACCCGCAAAAAGAATGCAAGCAGTTGAAGAAGAATGTCAGCAGCTCAGCAAATCACTGCTAGATGCCGAGAAGGAAAGAGATAACATGACACTACAACTAGAAGAAGAGTCTAAAGAAGTAGAAGCCATGAGAAATGCCAAAGAAAAGGTGGAGATAGATCAAGAAGTAAGCCAGGATGAGGTCCTTGAGCTCAAGGACCAACTCAAAGTAAAAGATCAGACCATCCAGAGGCTGCGAGCATCACCTGCCAGAGTCAAAGCTACTAGCTTGACTCAAATCACGACAGAGAGTCAACTCTATGAAGAACATATGCAAGAACTTCAGAAAGAGCTGACTCTAGAGAAAAAGCAGAGATTGATGATGGTAGAAGGATCTATCATCATGCAAACAAGAATGGAAGAAGGCCAAAAAGCCCTGTAAGAGGAAGTAGAAAGTGTGAAAAGAAAGCTCGAGGAGGCGGAGAGAATAAACGCCGAATTAAATGACCTCCTCGTGAATATGGGCAAAGAAGCGGAAACAGAAAAGCAAAAACTCTTGAGGCAAATAGTGGAGTTAAAACGACAGCAAGCAGGAGAGCAAGAGAGCACAGGGCCAGTAGCCAATGAGGGCATTGACTTAGAGAATACAGAAGATCCGGTGGACACACCTATGCAAGAGGAAATCCTAGAAGGATCCTCTCAAGAGCCACAGGATCTAACACAGGAAGAGGAAGAAAAGTTGCGTAAAGCAATAGAGGTGGAGCTCAGAGAGACAACAAAGGAAGCCTTGGAGTGGGAGTAGAGGGTTTTCAAGTCTATGACCATTCAGAAGATCGACGCCAGCAACCTTAGGCGCGAGTGGCTTCAACCCTCTCTCCCATATCCATTGCTGAAATATGAGGCAGCCACCATCAACAAGCGGATAAGAGAAGAGCCAACTATACCACTTTACAATGCAGATACCTCACAACCAGAAGGGGTCAGGCTCATTGTTGATTCTCAGCCAAAGTGGAGGAAGGCCTGGCTCACAAAGTACCCACAATACATAATCCACTTGGTAGAGGCACCGAAAAATATCAGAGACAACCTCAGATTTTGTCCTCTACCAAGGATCAGGACATGGAAAGCGCATGAAATCTTGCAAAGGAGCCAACCCACTTGGCTGAACTACCCTAAGCTGCCGAGCTTGAAGGCAAGTGAGAGAATAAGTGTCCAATATATGGTGAAAACCCTAACGGGCGCCATCAAGTTGTTCACTGGCTCACCTGACCTTACATACATTATGATGAAGAAAATCTGCAAAACCCTCTTAGCAGTGTTTGAGACTTTCAAGCCAGGCCAGGTGACCGACAACATCTTTTTCTTCCAGGATACTTACAGATGCGCTGATGATTTGTCTGGTCAGTCTTCCAAGGAGGTGATACATGCAATGTATCGGAGGATAATGTTTCTACCATCCTATCACCTCCAGGCTTTTGAAGAAGCGTTCTACATGGGCTTCTTTACAATAAACACTGACATTTTTGGCCCGACAATGATGAACCTGCATGCAAGATACGAATCACTGCTAAAGATGCGAGAAAAGATAAGATGAAGAATCAGATCATTGGCCATGTCGGGGACGACATGAGCAAGGAGGGGGGGAGTGTTAGAAACTGGACACACCCCACGACAACTAACTACTCGAAAGATTATTATTTTTTTAATTATTCATTCATTGAGGAAAACATAATTTTTCACCTTGTAAATATTGGGACTTATAGAAGTTTCCAGATTGTATCCCAGTTTTGATAAGTTAGATTGAGTAGATGGTTGATTTTGGAACTTTAGGGTTTGAGAATTGTAAGATATATATACCACTTTTTGACCTTAATGAAGAACCTTTTGTCATTTTTAAAAAACAAGTTTTGAAGTCTGTGAGTGAGCGTATTGTGTACGAGAGAGAGTGTGAACTTCATCTTGATGCTACGTGTGCACCGATGGTCGGAATTGAGTGTTGAGAAGTGCAACGAATTGCCCCCGACGAGAGCTACGCGCCGATACCTACATTGCGCGCGTACGGTCCGGTTTTGCGAGCTTCTTCTACGAGGTTCATGTGGTGTTTGGGTGAGCATACGTTGTCCGATTTTGCATTGCAGCATATCCACGCGTTCACATTGAGTAGAACTACACATTAGGAACTTTAGATTTTGGAAACGAAGACCTACAAATTTTGGCCAGGCATCCTATGTGATTTTGCACCGGGTGTTTTGGGTTGGTATTTTGGTTCATAGACCTTAGGGAGAGCGACCTATTGGTGTTAGTAGGGTCTCCTTCAAGTTCTATTGTGTTTCAAGATTGTTTGATGGGTGTTCGGCTCTAGAAAGCGTTGTGGGAAGTTTCCTCTTATGCACTCTTGAAGGCTGTGACTTAGACAATTGGTAGAGGCCTCTGTAGGAATTAGTTAGGAGTCGGTCGAGTGTAGGTTGACACCTTATGCTTGCTTCCACGCGCCTGCGGGTCGAGCTTCGTCCTTAGCTGACATTATATGTTAGGTGAGTTCTCACTGTGCTGACGTCCGTCGCGACGTATCCATCCAACAAATGAGCTCTCTAGACATTTTCCTATTCCTTTGGGATTTCTTTCAAAATTATCACACTAAGATGAGCTTTGTGATCTTTCCCAAAATGAGCTCGAAGGAGATGTTTTGCCATTTTGCAGCTGTGCCAGATTCTCCTCTAGTTCTTTTCTGATGAATGGTGCTCATGGTATTGAACAAGTATAGTCAATCAACGGGTTGTATTTTCCGTCGTAATCAAATAATGGCTGCCTTCTTGTGCTCATTGACCCATCAGAAGGCATGCATCTGTGCGTGATAAGTGGACTGCCTTCTTGTGCTTATTCATCACCTCATCAAGAGACATGCAGCTTGGGGAGAAATTTCAAGAGGGTGATGATCTTGCAAAGGAACTGCTTCAAATTGGATGGCCACATGCAGCAGGAGGCCACCAGCCTACCGGAGTCAGAAGCGGCGTCGAGAAGAGTTAGAGAGACCCGACGAAACACCTTGGCCAAGACCCAACGCAAGGAAGGAGTGTCCACAGGGTCCTCTTCATCTTTATGCTCCATAGATTCTTCAATGTCTCCTTGAAAATCCTGCTTGAGAGAAGATGCTGATCTGCAATGTGCTGCGATTGTGAGAGAAGCCATGTTTGCCAAGGCTTTAAGATGCACGCATAGGTGATTGCATATGGAGATAGGTCCTCACTATGCATCTGCTGAAAACAGCCCACAGCTTCCTAGCACCACATTTGGCATAATGTCAAAAACGTTGGATGGAATCTGAGAAACTGCGTTTTACCATGCTTATAGAGCCGTGGGGTGACCAGCTTTGTACAGACCTTCAAAATGCAAGCACGCATAATAAAAAGCATCAATATTCTTGCTACTTGTTTTTTCTGCGAGGCTCCTGGCCATGCGATTCCAGTTGTGGGCAATGGCTTTGATCATGCCAAGTGGCCACTTGTGAGTTCAAAGATCCAAAAGAGGACCTTTGGCTCACCAAGTAAAAAAATTATGTGTGAAAACTTTAAGCTTTTAGAAGAAGTTTTATTTTAAGCATTGCAACCGTAGTTTTTTTGAGATGTAGTACGTATACACAAAGTTTGAAAGCGGATCGAGCGAGCCTTTCCCCCCCTCCCACTCACTACCACTAGATGTCGTCCATTACTGCTTCTACCACAGACGGTAAGTGGCGCTTCCTTTGAGCCAGTGAAACCCCTCTTGCTCTTCCACATTGCATCACCAACTTCCAACTCCTCAACCTCCAGCTGCCTCTCTCTCTCTCTCTCTCTCTCTCTCTCTCTCTCTCTCTCTCTCTCTCTCTCTCTCTCTCTCTCTCTCTCTCTCTCTCTCTCTCTCAGCCTTGCCTCCTCATGCCCCTCTCAGCCTTGCCTCCTCATGCCCCTCTCAGCCCACCCCCCTTACGCCACGCTCAGTCCAACTCCCTGTCCTGCCACCCTCAGCCTAGCCCAACGTGCCCCTTCTCAGCCCACTTCCCCTCGTGCCACCCTTAGCTCAACCCCCCCCCCCCCCCCCCCCCCCCCCCCCCCCCCCCCCGCCCCCTTCGCGTAATGTGAAGCTAATCCGATGGTCATTCCGGGCCCTCTTGCAAGCAAGCGCGATCTCTCTCCAGTGATTGCATTACCTTGCTAGTTCCGATTTTAATAATGCACAACCTGCAAAAAAAATTCAGAGTTTGAGTAATTTTAGAGGGGTAATGTAATGGAAATGGCCTATGAAATTTGAGAATAGTGGAATCCTGGGGAGGTCACCTAATAAAAATGTAACCTATCACGTGAGTTCAACAGAAGGGTATTTAAAGTTCTTGAAACTTATAGAAATATATAAACGGAAGGGCATTATTTTTTCAAATTTGAAAAAAAAATTCAGATTTTAAAAGAAAAGGGTACATTATATTTTTAACAAAATTCACAGATATGGAGTTTACAAACATGTGTTGAACGCACGTAATATGTTAGTTTTACACATAGTGAACCCCCCGAGAGTGGAATTAAGAGAATTAGAGTGAGCATTTTTGTGAGATTACTTTGAGAACATAGAGGGTGAATTTAATTGATGGTAGCAACATAAACATAGTACTTAATTAACTTGCCATGAACAATACTTTTGCAAGAGTGACTATTAGAAAACATGACAATTTTTTGGGACCGGAGCCAGTCTTCCCTCCAAAAGGCATTTGTATTATAGATTCTCCCATCAAGAGAGACTTGGTACAATTATACAATCTTTGTGTTCTTTGTGACCTAGGTGATGCAATGAAGATGGAAAGCTTCATGCATCACGAGCATAATATAAACTTTGCAAAAAGCATTAACTATCCAAAGCCTCAGTCCCAAGGCCTCAAACACCTTCGAAGGTGGAGAGAGCTAGCGGGGAATGAGGGTAGGAAAGACGAAGAAGAATCATTCATAGGAGAAAGAAATAGTTTCTCACTTATCATCATTCTTCTTGCTTAGAATAGCATAATAGCATAGTAATGAAGATGAAGAAGATGGAAAGATTAAGCATTGAAGCATGACTCTTGGTTGGATTTGCATTCCATAGCCAAGAGTGTTGGTGTAGGCTCTCAATTTCTCAACAATCTTGGAGAAGGAGATGGAGCTCTTGCACTTTGCACTTCACACAATGAGTGTGTGTGTGTGTGTGTGTGTGGGAGAGTATACCCTCTCTCATGCTTGGTCCACCTCTCTCTCTCTCTCTCTCTCTTGTATTATTTAATTATATCATTTGGACATGTGTCCTCGTTTTTCTCTTTGAGAGAAAGAACTTAATTATTTATTTTTATGCATCTAAATTCTCATTGGAGCCCTTTAAAGCCTATCCAATAGGATTCAAGCACATCATGAGGGCCAAATAGAAAGGATCTTGATATGTGTCTTTATGGTTCAGAAGATATCATGTTTGAATTGAACACTTCAAGAACCTTAGTATTTAAGCATGAAAACTGTTTATGCCTCTTGAGAGATCATTGTTTCAATTGAACACTTCAAGAACCTTAGTCATTTAGGCATGAGAAGCCACCTCAAGGTCAACCCTAGCTTGTCTAAGGTCAAAGGACTTTTTAACACTAACTTTTGGAGGTCTTTAATGAAGCTAATCCTAAAGTCTTTAAGCTCCATTAGGTAGCATTGCTCTTTAACAGAACTGAAGGGGATCGGGGAGCACCACAGACGGAGAGTGAGAGAGAGAAGGAGACACACGACACACGGATATGGGTGGGGAGACTCAAAGAGTGAGCAGCCCCCTATACACTTATGCTATGTATAAGGTATACAAGTCAGTGGGCGCCCAGACTCTGGGTGGCCGGGCAAGGCACAGGCGCCTATACCCCAACAACCTCCCACTTAAAGGTGACTGTGCCTTTAAGCAAGAGAACCTAGTCTAAAGACTACAAAAGGCGAGAGAAAACCGCTCTCAACCGATGCCCACTGGCTGGCTGTGATTGTGTGCATCCGGCTGTCCTGCTCCCGTGTAAGTCCATACACCACCAGACGTACCGCACACGTACTGCAAGTATGTACGCAATACCTGCATATCTCCCTCTTGCACTATGCCATCACCAGTCAACAGACGACTGACAACCCCAACTGCAAATGCTCCCACTGCAGCTGTGATATCTGGTCTCAAGATCAGCATCTCATACATGAGACCACCGAATGCCGATGCAATGCTAGCGGGCCCTGCTAGCTCTACGGAGCATGCATCAACATATATATCCCTGGCAATAGGCATCTCTGACTGACAAGGCATGTCAGCCACATGCATCTCCTGACTGTCCGCAAAAGACGCATCAACCTGTCGTGCAACCTCAGAGCAAACCAGCTGCTCTAGGTGTCTGCTGGAAGACATATCCTACACAACTATATCCCCATGCTCATTGTCGAGCATAGAAAGGAATGACTGCATAATCGCTGACATCTCAGCCTCCTCTGCAATCATCCACTGCAAACATGACCACTCAATCTGTTGTGACTCACTAGAGATCTCATGCTCTAACTCCATATGCATAGACTCTTGCAACGTCCTCCTGTCGTAAATCACTAGAGCAAGACCGCTCTACCTGTCTATCCTGCATAGAAGTATCTCGCACAACTAACTCTCTGCTTTGCTCAGTCACTAGCAAAGCATGCATGTCTGACTCTGTCACCTCTCTGTGTGACTGCTCAAGTCGTGCCCCAACTGTGTGCACAACGAGCTCACTACTCTGCACTCCATGCAAAGTACCCTGCAACCCATGAGCAAAAGAGACTCGCCTGCTCTCTCGCTCTCTACCTGGCTGCATGATCACAGAGACAACACCGTCTCTCTCGTGATCCACATGCAATGGGTAACCTGTACCACTCCTGGCACCTCTCGCAATCACTAGCGAACCCAAATGCAACACAAAAGATCGCTCAAGCAGCGATACCCGACATCCACTATCCCGTAACTGTCTGACTGAGATCAAATCCCGTCTTAGATCTGGCACATAACGCACATGACGCAGGGTAAATCTCATACCACTGGGCAAGGACAAACATACGTCTCCTGTACCCTCAATGTCATACACAGCACCATCAGCCATGTGCACACAACCAAGTCTCCCACTAGAAAACGTGCTAAACCACTCACGATGCGACGTGACATGAAAAGTAGCATCTGAATCTAGTAACCAATGTGAAGACAATGTGTAATCCGATATGCAATCCGTAGACATAAGATCGTCTGAAGACAAGCTAGATGTAAATGTGACATCGCCGTCACAAGCATACTCAATAACCACCGTACTGATCTCACTAGCATCTGTCATGCCCAAATCTGCATCACGCATCTGTCGCCTCCGTTGTCTCAAATGCCTGAAACATCGACGCTTAATGTGCCCTCTATGTCGACAATGCCAACATGTCAAGTCTCTATGCCGTCGAGACTTGCGTGTGGGATCAATCTCTCCCATGGACATAGAAGTGGGACTAGACTCCCCTGTAGACATGGATGTCACGTACATAGCATGTAAACTCTACCATAAAGCATGAGTTGTAGTCTCCCTCGAGACCTGCCAGTAAACAGACTCAACCAGATGCAAACAAATCGTAGACATGGCTAACTCATCAAGATCCTACCAATCATCATCACGCACAGACTTGGGCTTCGCCGATAAACCACGCAAGGGTTTATCCTGCCCCAAATCTGTCAATGCAACAAGCCTATGCTCCTTCCAAGCAACAAAATCTGCACCATCAAACTGTGTAAGACCATAACGCTGGAAGTCAAATGAAAAATCAGCCAGAATGCTCGCAAAAGAGCAACCAACAATGACTAGCAAATGTCAACCAAATCAGCCCTAAACTGGCTCGAATCGCATCAACAAAAGTCTGCAAATATGGATGCAAATCAGCCCCAAAATTCAGCTCTTAAATAGCTGCATAAACAAGTCACAAACGTGTTCCATATCAGCCTACAACTGAGCCATACATGGACACCTGCAAAGAGGAAACAATGGCTGAAAATTCAGCGCCCAAGTAAGCCCTCAAACCTGCCTGTAAACTTGTAAACCTGTAAAACCTGCTGAAAAACCTCAAGCCATTAGTGCTCGAATCCGGCTACCTAGCTCGTAGCCACACAAGCATACATCACAATACTCACTCCTGTGAGTGTGCCAAGATAACTGTACGCCTGTCAAACCCATGAGCTAATCACCAAGCCCACACTGTGCGGTATCCATGCATACACACACAGAAATCTCCCACCTGCAGAGAACACCGCACGCAAATGCTGAGTGCAACCCGCAATCTCTACCTAGATCGCATAAATGATACGCATAAAACTCCTGGGAAAATTTCGCCAGAGTTTCGTCAGTAAAACGGCCACAAAACCAGTAACCAAACTGACTGCACACTCAAAACCATGAGCAACCAAAGCGCATCAAACCGCACTCCAAATGCATGCACCAATCTCTACACTTTGCATACATCATTGCAAACACCTACAAATCTAGTACACAAATATCTGCTCTACCTGTGACTGCCAAAAAACATGCTCGAGGCATACATTGCCGAGCTCAAAATGCAATCACATTAGTCTCCCTGAGCATCAACCACATAAGTCATACATCGTATCCTCCCAACTATGAGGAAACTTGCAACAAATATCACTCTCACATCTGAGAGCAAACCATGTGTGGAATCCTCGACACACAATAAACAATTGCTGCTGCTACAAAAAATTCAGCGTTCAGAATTTTAAAATTCTGATATGATGAGCGCATCCGGAGCGTGCCAAAATCCCAAGGTAGACTCCTGGATCACATGTATCTGAGTCCGGGTGTGAAAGCTATGCCAAAAAACCTCCGTTTCGACACAAAAACGCAGCATAAACTGCCAAAAGAGGGCTGAAAATGCAGCTCCTTAACCGTAGCTCGAATGAGGTTTCTGATGGCTCGAATGGCTTCGAAAGGGGGGTAAAACGTAGGATGCCTGCTGGAAACGCTCTCGGAAAGCTGAATTTGCCGATGCCGAAGTCGAAACCCTGTTTGCACTCTTGAAAGTGCGCGCGCACGGACGCGATTTCAGGAATAAAACTGGCTCTCCGCTGTCGTCGTGACTGTGCACACACGCGCTCCCTCCGCACCTACACTCTGATACCAATTGAAGGGGATCGGGGAGCACCACAGACGGAGAGTGAGAGAGAGAAGGAGACACACGACACACAGATATGGGTGGGGAGACTCAAAGAGTGAGCAACCCCCTATACACCTATGCTATGTATAAGGTATACAAGTCAGTGGGCGCCCAGACTCTGGGCGGCCGGGCAAGGCACAGGCGCCTATACCCCAACAAGAACATCTCTCATTTGGATCCCTTCAACCTTGGCCCCGTTTTGAGGCAGGTCCATAAGCACATGTCTATATTCTAACCCTTGTTCTTGTTTATTCTCCCACACTAAATGATCAGTTTAATATAAGAAAATCATTTGGGTTGGTTAGATATTAGATTTCATGACATTACCTCTCTCTTAAAATCATAGTTGTCCTCGAGTATGAGGTAGAAGAGATAACCCTTTTCACCCTACCATATCATTTGAGAATGGATGGCTAGTCCATTTGGTGCTTGGGAGACGTAGTTGCCACAAGCACGTCTGCTCTTTAGTCTATATTATACTCCCATAGTAGAGTGAGAAATTCTACATGGTGTTTGAGTGACGTCCTCATCACAAACATGATTCTAAGCATGCATACTAAACATGCACAAATAAGGATTAGTCTTATAAGACAAAAACATTGTTCATTTAGAAAGCATTTACATTTTCTTACTCTAGTGTAGGTTCATACTATTCTTAAGCTATATTCCTTGCATCCATCTAGCATCTTCAAAAGGATAATTTTTGAAGTTAAAAGATACCGTCGGATAATCTTACCATGTCATAGTACCTTGTCTTCATGCCGAAGGATACCTTCGTGTTGTAGCACCTCTTCTTGGTCTTCAATTTTTGGAGGGTCTTCAATAATTGGTTCTATTGATAGCTCTCCTTTGTAGGGCTTAAGTAGGCTCACATGAAAAGCATTGTGTATGAGCCAAAGGTTGGGAAACTTGAGTTGATAAGCCATGTCATTGAAAGCTTCAAGATTTAAAAAAAACCATAATATCCTTTTGCTAGTTTAGCATAATACTTTTGATGGCCCGTAGGATTTTTTTCACGTCGTTTGCCTCAAACGAGCCTTGGGAAACATAAGTAAGACCCAATCATTTGCTTTGAACGTTAAGGCCCCTTCTGTGCTTGTCAGCAACAACTTTCTGCCTTTGTTGAGAGATGGATATAGCCTCCTTGACCTTTTGAAAATATTCTTGTAGGTCATGGCTATACTCATCAGCAACGAATATTTTCCCATGTACTTTAAGTAGCAAGGGACTTTTAGGGCTTCCTTGTATAATCTCAAAAGGTGCTTTTCTCGTAGTAGTATGGACATTATTATTGTACGCATACTCTACAAGGGGTAAGTACTTCTCCCATTGTGAGCGTTGATCTACTTTTGTAACATAAGTCTTTAGTATATTGAGTATTGTTAGATTGGCTATCTCACTTTGGCCATCCGTTTGTGGGTGATAGGATGAAGAGAAATTCAATCTTGTACCTAGATTTTCAAAGAGACCTTTCCAGAACTTACTAGTCATTCTAAGATCTCTATCTGACACAATGGATGTTGGTAATCCATGGTGTTTGAAAATCTGAGATATGAAGAGGGTTTCCATTTGGTGTGCCTTAATAGTCTTTTTGACAGAAAAAAAGTGTGCTTACTTGCTAAACCTGTCGACTATTGTCCATATTCCCATATTCCCATGAATAGACTTGGGTAATCCAAAGATAAAATCCATGGATATACTCTCCCATGGTGAATTAGGGATTGAAAATGGCTGGAGTAATCCAATGTTCTTCCCTCTATCATACTTAGTCTTTTGGCATACCACACATTTTGAAACATACTCTTGTATGTCCACTTTCACGTTAGGCCCATAGAAGTACGTCTCTACTCCTTGAAGAGTAGGTTGAATGCCTCTATGTCCTGCATAGGGAGGAGCATGGGATTCATACATGACTTTCTCACGAAGGGAGTGGGTAACACATAGCCTATTTCCATGGAGAAAATAATCATCCTGCAAGGTGAATGGTTCCTCTTTCTTCCCGAAAGCAAGGGTTGACACTACATATTTAAAGTCAGAGTCAGTAGCATACTCATCTATCATTAGAAGATAGAGCATTGTGAGTTGCAATAGACACCGCATTAACTTTTGGTCGTCGTGAAAGTGCATCGGCCACTTGATTGTGCTTACCAGCAACGTGAGCAATATGAAAATAAAATTGCGAAAGAAAATTTTCCCACCTCATTTGTTTCAGGAAAGCTTGGTTTGCATCATGAAGTACTTGAGACTTTGGTGGTTTGTTCATAAAATGAATGGAGTCCCCAATAAATAGTGCTTTCATGTGTCTAGGGCATGTAGAACAGCTAAAAGCTCTTTCTCATAAATGTCCAAGACCCGTTCATCCGTATTGAGCCTTCGGCTCTCATATGCTATGGCATGCCCTTCTGGAAGCAAAACTGCTAAAAGGTAATTACCACAAGCATCACATTAGACCTCAAATGGCTTTGAGAGATTTGGAAGCATGAGGAATATTTGAGAGGTAAGCTTCTCTTTGAGCTTGTCAAAAGCATTTTTGCTCCTTAGCAGTCCATGAATACTTAGCGTTCTTCTTTGTTAAGTCATGTAATGGTCTTGCTATTTGAGAAAATTTTGCTATGAAGCATCTATAGTATGCACACATACTAATAAAGCTTCTTATCTCATGTAGATTCCTTGGATCAGGCCATTATTTAATTACCTCTAGCTTCGATGGATCCATACGGGTACCATCTTGAGAGATAATATGACCTAAGTATTGAATCTCTTGAAGGAAAAATTTTCTTTTCTTTTGGTTGAGAAAAATCTTGTTCTCCCTCAATGCTTGAAAAATCACTTGGAGATGTTGCTTGTGTTTCTCCAAGGACTTGGAGTAGATGATAATATCATCAAAGAACACTCCGATGAACTTGCGGTAGGGTCAAAAAAAAATCTCCGTCAAACTATTGATTGTGGCTGGTGCATTGGCCAAGCCAAAAGGCATGACTAGATATTCATAAAGACCAAACGTTGTATGAAACACGGTCTTTAGGATATCTTCATCCACTATCCTAATTTGATGATAGCCACTTTTAAGATCAATCCTAATGAAGTAGGTAGAGCCTTGTAGCTTATCAAACAGAACTTCTATCCGAGGCATTGGAAATTTGTTTTTGATAGTGAGATGATTTAGTGCTCGATAGTCCAGACACATACGGTATGTACCATCTTTCTTTTGCACTAAAAGGACTGGAGAACAAAAGGGAGAGGAGCTAGGCCTCACCATCCCTTTGTCTATCAATTCTTGTACTTGCCTCATGATCTCCTCTTGTTGAGCTTGGAAAAATAGATAAGGAGGCTTGTTAGGTGGTGAGCTTCCTGGTAGGAGGTCAATTCGAGGAGGTCAATTCGATCGTCATCATCCCCTCGTTTTAGAGGTAAGTCCATAGGGATATCATCAATGAAAACATCTTGGAATCCATTTAGGAAATTAGACAAGTCTAATTCCTCTTGATTCCCTTTATTGCTACTTGTGAAAACATTAGAATCATTTACAAGTTCACAAAAATCATACACGCAAAAATAGAGCTTTTCATTGACTTATCAAAAGCAAGTGTATTTAATAGGGATATGGTGTTCCCCGACTCATTAGAATCTATGTGCATGCTCTTTTCACTATAGGTAAAGTCAATTATCCTTTCAAGGAACTTCATGTTGGCAGCCATGCGGTTGAACCATGGTGCCCCTAGGATAACATCCTCATGGTGAAGAGGAGACATGAAAAAGTCTTCTTTGTCGACGTATCTTTGGACATGGAGCCTCAACTTCCCAATCAAGGGAGTAACAGAGGCTTGCTGTCCCTTGAAATTTGGGTCAACAATTACAATATCACCCCTCTCAAAAGCTTGAATGCCCAACTTAGTGGCCAACTCCGTTGATATGAAGTTGTGCATAGAGCCATGGTCAAACAAGATGAAGGCATCATGTTCCCTTACCTTTCCCTAAGCATAGGAGAGAGGCAATCCTTTGCAATGAGCATACTTTTTTGGAGCTTCAATGGTGGAATATCTAAAAGTCTCACTGTGGGCATTTGTGTTGGGGCAAGAACGATAGCCATGTCCTTGCTCCCCGCACTTAAAACACTTATGGTCCTTGCGAAAAGCTTCAAGCTCTTCAGGAGAGAGTTTGTTTTTACTTTTGTAAACTCCCTTCTCCTTGGACCGATTCTTGTTGTTGTTGTTATTGGAATTGCCTTGGGAAAAATTTTGGGCATTGGTTTTTCTCTTTGCATCACTTTTGTCTTTGTTTTTCATGGGCTTGACATTCCGTCTAGCCCCTTGTTGGAAATTGATACCCGAAGTAACCATAGTGTGGTGGATTACTTCGGTGATAGAACCAGGCCATTGGGAGTTGACATACTGGGCCATTTCTTCAGGTAATCCCGCAAAAAATTGTTGCTTTTTCTCAATGAAGTCTATCTTTTGGAAGGCAGCAACCTTGTGATGTAAATCCCAAAACTTGTCCACATATTTGTGAATAGACTCGTGGGAGAGAAGCTTCAAATTGCACCATTTGGTAAGTACTTTATCCTTTGCATCGCTTGCAAGGAATTGATTCATGATGGAAACTCATAGAGTTTTCCATGTCTTTGGGGCTTCGCAGTTGCCACAAAGGCTAGCCCACCATTGACGAGCCAATTTTTGGAAGTGCATAGCTACATGGTGTAGCTTGGAGGACTTTGTGAAGCTCTCATCTCCAAAGGCCGAATCAAATTGTTGGATGAAGGTCAATACTTTGTCGGTGGCACCAAAGGTGACATCATAGGTGAGAAAAGAGATACTCTTTCCTCCCTCTTTGAACTTATTGAGCTTTTGTAACCTGCGCCATGCAGGGTATGATTTGCGATGTCCTCCCATCTTGTATTCTTTAGGAGAATAGCCGTAGTTTTCGTCAAAAGAGGAGGAAGGTGAAGAAAAAGGAGAAGAGCATGACCTCTTTCTTGATCTTTTCTTCCTTTGTTTCCTCTCTTTCCTTTCGGAGTGACGGGGAAAAGGATTGTGTGTTGACCGTTTCCTCTTGGGAGGAGTTGGCGATCGTCTAGATTGCCGTCTTCGTAGAGACACATCTTTAGAGGAACTTAGGGATTCATTACTTTCTTGTTATTTTTATTCCTTCTCTCGTATGGGAGAGAGTCTTATTTTGGGGGCCTCATCAAGAGGCCTCCTAGCTCTCTCTCCTCTTGGAGATGAAGGAAAATCCCATAAGCCCAAAGTTGTTGAGTAACTTCGACTTGCAAAGTAGGGTTGCCTATAGCTTGCTGCTGCAACCTAGTAACAAGATCATTGACAAAATGGTGGCATTATTAGCAGTACATTCATGTGAAAAATCAAAGTTATCAATGTTCATTCTACTCTCTTGGTTATTGCAGCCATGCTAATTATACTTATGTGTTTACTTAGTTTATTCTTTAGCAATTCAAAACCTTAGTTTCTACTCCTCTTAGCCTTTGAAAATCAGCACTTAAGTATCTACACCCACGGCTCGAATTGCTTAATTATAGAGAGTAGTGGAGTGGGTCTAATATTGCAGCATTGCCGAGGGCTAGTTCCTTTTGAACTTCTTATGGCTCAATAATGGTAAAGCCGTAGACAAGTCTAAAAATACCCCATTATTAAGACCAAAGTTCCCGAGGTGTGCACCATATCCCACATAGTGGGTTCAACCAAATCGCTAATAGATCCCAGTCCCACTTATCCTAATATAATTAACAAAATCAACCATTAATAGGCTACTTAAGGACCTCTCTTCTTAAGCAAGAAAAGAGAAAACAAATGCTCTAATACCAATGTAATGGAAATGCCATATGAATTTTGAGAATAGCGAAATTAAGAGAATTAGAGCGAGCACTTTTGTGAGGTTACTTTGAGAACATAGAGGGTGATAATTGATGGTAGCAACATATACATAGTACTTAATTAACTTGGCATGGACAATACTTTTGCAAGAGAGTATTAGAGAACATGATAATAGTTAAGAATCAGATTTACTTGGAGCTAGTCCCCCCTCCAAAAGGCATTTGTATTATAAATTCTCCCATCAAAAGAGACTTGGTACAATACAATCTTTGTGTGTTCCTTGTGACCTAGGTGATGCAATGAATATGGAAAGCTTCATGCATCACAAGAATAACATAAAATTTTCAAAAAGAATTAACTATCCCAAGCCTCGGTCCCAAGGCCTAAAACACCTTCGAAGGTGGAGAGAGCTAGCGGGGAATGAGGGCAGGGAAGAGGGAGAAGAATCATTCATAGGTAGGAGAAAGAAATAGTTCCTTACTTATCATCACTCTTCTTGCTTAGCATAGCACAATAGCATAGTAATGAAGATGAAGAATATGGCAAGCTTAAGTTTTAAAGCATGGCTCTTGGTTGGATTTGCATTCCATAGCCAAGAGTGTTGGTGTAGGCTCTTAACTTCTCAATAAGCTTGGATAAGGAGATGGAGCTCTTGCACTTTGCACTTCATACAATGAGAGAGAGTATGTGTGTATATGTGTGGGAGAGTATACCCCCTCTCATGCTTGGTCCACCTCTCTCTCTCTCTTGTATTATTTAATTATATCATTTGGACATGTGTCCTCCTTTTTCTCTTTGAGAGAAAGAACTTAATTATTTATTTTCATGCATCTAAATTCTCATTGGACCCCTTTAAAGTCTATCCAATAGGATTCAAGCACATCATGAGGGCCAAATGGGGAGGATCTTGACATGTGTCTTTTATGCTTCTTAAGATATCATGTTTGAATTGAACACTTCAAGAATCTTAGTCATTTAAGCATGAAAATTGTTTATGCCTCTTGAGAGATCATGTTTGAATTGAACACTTCAAGAACCTTAGTCATTTAAGCATGAGAAGCACCTCGCAAAAGGTTCCCACAAACACCATAAGCACCTTAGTTAGCAAGCACGACAAGCACCTCATACTTGAGTAGGATTCCCACCTCAAGGTCAGTCCTAGTTTGCCTAAGGTCAAAGGACTTTTTAACACTAATTTTTGGAGCTCTTTAATGAAGCTAATTCTAAGGTCTCTAAGCTCCATCACGTAGCATTGCTCTTTAATAGACCATCTCTCATTTGGACCCCTTTAACCTTGGCCCCGTGTTGAGACAGATCCATAAGCACATGTCTATATTCTAACCCTTATTCTCGTTTATTCCCCCACATTAAATGATCAGTTTAATATAAGAAAATCATTTGGGTTGGTTAGATATTAGTGTTTATGACATGTAAAAAAAAAATTCAGATTTTCACACTTTTAAAAATTTAGAAGTGCAAAAATTTTCAGATTTCTAGTAATTTTAGCAATGCATAAATTCTCAAATTTTCAGTAATTTTAAAATTGCAAAGAATGTAGATGGGTGTGGCATAAGCATGTATGCGTGATGTGGGAGCACAATACACATGTATGCATAATGAGGAAATGTGTATGTGCATAGTGTGGTTTTCTCTACCCTTTTTTCTCTCAACCTCTCCCTCTCCCACTAAGCTTCTCGAACATAAAGCAAATGGACAAGGACGACCCTTTGGAGCATGCCATTCAAAAATGCAAAGAAGAAATGCGCGAGACCACCAAAAAAATTAACTGCCACCTCATAGGCACAATAAAGTCTCTCGAAGAAAGCATGTGACGTGTTGGCTCAGGAAAGTAGGATAAACACACTTGAAGGTCGTGTGACTATCCATTATGCGGAGATTGCATTACTCAAGAAGGAGCTTGCAGAGGTGCAATCACGGAACACACTTGAAGAAGGAGAGCTTCAACCCTTAGTATTTGAAGCACTCAACACAATCAAAGAGCAAGTGCGTACCATCAAAGAGGGGAGGAGCAACACAAAGAAATGACAACTTATTGGGTGGATGTTATCACAAAGATTCAATAGAAAGTGGACGAGGCTGATAAATGGATCGAGGTTTCCAAGAAAGGGAAAGGCAAGGAGACAGCTTCCACACCTACCATTATTAACTTGACACTAGAAGAGGAGCAAAGGAGACGTGTATGTGCCTTGCATGTGAGAATTTGTGGCCTTAAAGACAAAGATAATGTAGATGAAGAGGTAAAAGAACTCATGACTTTGATGGGGATTAATGAGCCAACGCATACAAGAGCTTGGAGAGTGGGCAATAAGAAAAATGGAAGCAATGGGGAAACCTCGAAGGAAAGGGCATGTCATTATATATCGAATATCTAACCTGCCCAAATGATTTTCTCATATTAAACTGATCATTTAATATGGGATAATAAATGGGAACAAGGGTTAGAATATAGACATGTGCTTATGGATCTATCTCAACACGGGGCCAATGGTAAAGGGCCGAAATGAGAGATGGTCTGTCAAAGAACAAGGTTAACTAATGAAGCTTAAAAGACCTTAGGGTTAGCTTCATTAAAGACCTCCAATGGTTAGTTTTAAAAGTCCTTTGACCTTAAGCAAGCTAGGGTTGTGCTTGATGTTGGAACCTTAAGCAAGCTAGGGCTGTGCTTGAGGTGGGAACTTGACATAAACTTAAGCAAGCTAGGGTTGTGCTTGAGGTGGGAACCTTAAGCAAGCTAGGGCTGTGCTTGAGGTGGGAACCCAAACTAAACTTAAGCAAGCTAGGGCTGAGCTGGAGGTGGGAACTCCAACTAAGGTGCTTGTCATGCTTGATGACTAAGGTACTTGAGGTACTTGTCACATTTAATGAGGAAGTTGCTTGAGAAGCTTCCTATGCATGGAAGGTAAGATGCTTGAGTCAAAAAGAGAACCTACACACTTAATGAGGAAGTTGCTTAAGCTTCCTATGCATAAAAATCTCAAAGTTAGGGGAATTCTAAAAGAGCACATGGGACACATATCAGACTCTCACTAAGATTAACCACACGGTGTGCTTGAATGCTATTCGTTGGGCTAAAGAGGGGTTCAATGAGCTTCTACTTCCATCTAACAAATATCTAGATATTTTCAAGCTCTTTCTCTCTAAGGGGTAAGGAGGACACTTGTCAAAAGACTACCCATGTACTTGACTGCATGCTGCATGTGATTGGCTAGGGGGAAGGGGTCCAATGGGCCTTCAACATGCAGAAAGTCCACCACTCGCACAAAGCAAGGAGGGGGGGTGCTAGGGGGATATATTCCACACACACACACACACTCTTGCAAGGCCATTCTCACTTGGTGAAAGTTGAGGAACACCACCTCCTTCTCCAAGCTTGTGAGAGTGAGAGCCTACACCAACACTCTTGGCTATGGAATGCAAATCCAACCAAGAGCCATGCTTCAATGCTTAAGCTTGCCATCTTCTCCATCTTCATTACTATGCTATTATGTATGCTAGCAAGAAGGGTAATGATAAGTGAGAAACTATTTGTTTCTCCTATGGAATGTTTCTTCTTCCTCTTCCCTATCCTCATTCCCCGCTAGCTCTCTCCACCTTCGAAGGTGTTTGAGTCCTTTAGACTGAGGCTTGGGATAGTTAATTCTTTCTTCAAGTTTATGTTTCAAGTTTATGTTATGTTTGTGATGCATGAAGCTTTCCATCACCTAGGTCACAAGGAACACAAAGATTGTATTGTACCAAGTCTCTCTTGATGGGAGAAACTATAATACAAATGCCTATTGGAGGGGGGACCGGCTCCATATGAATCCGGCCTTCAACTATTGTCATGTTTTCTAAACTCACTCTCTCTTGCAAAAGTATTGTTCATGCCAAGTTAACTAAGTACCATGTTTATGTTTTTACCATCAATTAAGTTCACCCCATTAGAAAATTTTGGAGGTCATATGGAGGGCCATATGAAAGAGAGAGAAAATAGAGCGCGTCCAATGAGCTTGAGGGCTACGTTGCATAGGAAAATATGTGGAAAGACTCAAGAAACAGGAAAATATTTGAAAAACTTTCACAAATCTAGGATTGTGGCATTGTAAATTCTTTGCTTTTACCGAGCTGTTAGGTGCATGTGTGGTCCCAGTGCTGATATTCTCTTATGGTCATTAATGTACTGGAGGGTGGCCATTAAGACCGCACAAGATATTGGAATTGTAAAACACTTTCCCTCCATTAGGATGCTTTCAAAGTGAATGTCCCTCCACTAAAGCTTTTCTCTCAGAGCTATGGCTTCCACGTCTTCCCGCCCAAGATGCTCTAGGTGTTTATGGTCTCTCACACCAACTAGCAACACCTGCACTTTGCCTAGAAGGCCACGTAGTAGCATATCATCAATTACAATTTCAACTTCAATAAGTGCAAAGAACCAATGGGCTGGACAAAGGATAAACAAAGGTTCATGGGTCCTAATGCAACCAAGAAGAGCCAAGAGGTCTAGTGCTATCAATGTTTACCGCTTAGCATGGAAGGCCAGAGTGTTGGATTTCAAAGTTGAAATCGGAAAAAGATCTGTAAAGGAAGTTCTTGTTCAGCATGTATTTACCCATCCAGACACATGATAGCAAACACTGGAAATGTGTCAGATATACATCAACCTCGCTGCAATTGTAAGTATTCTTCACATCTCAACTGCATTTGATTTGTCATTTCACTTATTGGTACTCTGAGTTTAACTTTTGTTATATATTTTGCAACATTTATCCCTCTTCTTATGAGCAATGACTCCATTCTTCACATCTCAACTACATTAGATTTGTCATTTTCACTTATTGATACTCTTAGTTTAACTTGTTATATATTTTGCAGATGTTTATTCCTCTTCATATGAGCAATGGGAGCCTGTGGAGTGCATAATAGGCCTCTTCCTTGTCGTTCATGCCCACATTGGTTCTCTACAGTATTCAGGGAGAACCAGCAAAAGCCTGGATAATGAAGGAATATTTTTCTATGACCACTGCTACCAACTCTGCCCAGGGAATAAGAATGGCATGTTGGTGAAAGTGCCTCTACCAACCGCCTGGAACACTGTGGACTGGCTAGTTCTTGAGGAAACAATGGTGGAGGCAATGCGAAGTAAGCTCTACAAGGATATACAGAGGTCTCTACGTAGCTCTATTCCCACCAAACTGGTTAGAATTGCAAACTTTTGTCTTGCTGCTTTGTTCATAGAGTTGTTTCATAACTACAATATACGTGTTATGAAAACTATGTTCATGTGCAAGTCATTTCAGCAGTCATCTTGTGACAAACTTCTTGACAGAGGATGGTATGTAAAGGAAGAGATTGGCATACGTTGCGAGGTCGCGCTTGATACTCTAGTTGTCAAGTACATGATTGCAAGCCAATCACTGTTAGTCCCCTTTTGGTATATGCGATCACAAATGCTCAGAGGCAAGTACATTCCTGTGGAACAAGTTTCTGCAGGTTTGGTAGATAATCCTGCTGTGGATGTGGAAGTGTTTGATAAAGAGCATGGCCTAATGTTGGTGGTTACAATAAGGGAGCTATGCAGTCTTCTTGGCAGTTGCGGCACGACATAATTGAAGAGTGAATGGGCAGGGACCTTTCAGATTTTTCATTTTGCCTAGCTGACCGTAAGCTGATGCGGTGTAGGGAGAAAGATATTTTGTGCAAAGAGCTGGATATTTTGTGCAAAGATATTTTGTCAATGTAACAGAGATTCTTGTGAAACCAAGTGTATACGAATGACTTTCAATACATGAAGTTTTTTTGAGCGCATTTGTCAATTGTGTTCTGTGAATATAAGTGTTCTTGAAATACATTTCTTTAGCCATTGCCACATCTCTCTCTCTCTCTCTCTCTCTCTCTCTCTCTCTCTCTCTCTCTCTCTCTCTCTCTCTCTCTCTCTCTCTCTCTCTCTCTGTTTCTCTCTCTCTCAATGTTAGGCAAGACAAAGACATGATAGAATAGTCATCTTAATTCATTAGAAAGTACAAACTCGTCCGTGAACAATGGACTGAGATACAATTTCTGTAAGTATGGAATCAAAATGTCTTCAAGGTAAAAATCAAAGGTATGCCCCTCAAAAGAGGGTGGTGAGATAGTTGTTCCTGGTGGATTTAGGTCTCCCTATTCAGGAGTATAATCAATCAGTAATGTATTATTTGCATCAAAGGGTATATCGATTTGGCTGAATGGTTTGTACAAAAGAGGTAAGTGTGGTTTTTTAGGGTGGTAGTGGCCCTTGATGGTAACGCATTTTCTCTGATCATACAAAAAGGCAAAATCTACCATATCAGCACCCATACACCGCAAACTATTGTAACTAGTGGTGACAAGTTTTGCCTTTGCATTGAAGACCATACGGCAACTCTGAAGCGCGGAAGAAGAAACTGAATAAATTCTTTTGTTCCTGGACGAACCACAACTCGACAAGTACCCATCCTAAATGTTTTCAAATCCTTGTAAGTGTCTGCTATACCCAGAGGCACGCGCATCAACAGCAATCCATTGATGTCCAAGATAATCAACCTCTGTAAAAGTTGAAAAGTACATATAAGTAGTTAGAAGCTGTACATATTTTGGCATACTTGAATAGACATTACCGGAACAACTGTATCTACAGGTAGCAAGGGTCCATACTGGGTCTCTATAGTGTTGTTGTCGTTGTTGCTATCCTCTGCTTTAGCTTCATCGTCGTAGTCATCGTTCTCATCTTCATCAAGGGTCTCCCCCATGGCTCTTTCTGCCTCATCCAGGGTTTCCTCCAAGGTCTTTTCCTCTCCCTCCGTTGGCCGGCTTGCATCATCCATATTCTTTTGGGGCTCCTCCATTGGCCGGATTGCCTCATCCATAGGCCTGCTTTCCTCATCCATCCTTGCCTCATCCAGGGTTTCCTCCATGGGCTTTTTTGGCTCCTCCATTGCCCTACTTGCCTCTTTCATTGTCTCCTCCATAAGCCCCTCTGCTTGTACACTAGCACCTTGCATAGACTCGTTTGGCCTTTCTGCATCCTCGGCCCTTTCATCTTTGGCTGGTATGACCCCCTCGGCCCGTTGTGGTTTCACTGTATCTGATGCAGGGGCTTGTGGTGTTGGCTCGTCACGTATTGTCATATCAATTGTGCGATCGTCCAAGCAGCTATCTTCAGCTTCTTTGGGGCTCTACATAGTGAGCAGGTGTTGTATTAGACTTGCCCGATATCTTTGCAAATAATCATACCTGTAGTTTTACATAGCACTCTGCAAAATTGAAAGACCACATGGTGAGAAGTATACAGAAAACCAAAACTGATTGAATGCATTTCCAAACGGTTACCTTAGTCATGAAAGGTTGTAATGGAAAGTAGCTTTGTAGGACATATTCTGCATGGAGAAGACATCTTGAGCTGCAAGAAGTTGCATCGGTTTGATTTGGTACAGGTACATCTTTGATTGGGGCCTTGTATAGTTCGTACCTTCCACATAGCTTGCCATAAGCAAGCAATAATCTCTTTACACAACTGCATAAAGAAGTATCATCAAGCAATAATCTCTTTACACAAATGCATAAAGGAGTATTAGGATGTTAGCTCGAGGCTTTCAAATTTACATGGATATCCATAAGAAACACTTTCTGATACATAACACTTACAACCTAATTTCAGGGTGGGTTCCTTTTATTGAATTGAACACCTACACTGCTGGCTGCTCAACATCAAGGCATATGAGACTCCAGTGATGGTTGTTCTCATAAGGAAAGATGATGACAGTTACTTCCAGCATAGCATAGTGGAGAAACCAACTCTCGAATGTGCCAGATGGATTGTTCTTCTGTCTAATAATCACAGACATTTGTGGATCAAGAAGAAACACCTCCGTGTGGGTGTGCGGTGGAAGTTGACTTTTGATCAAACTCCAGGGAGTGTACCTGATTTAGTGCACCTATCATTTGAGTTTTCAAAGTTAGAAAAATATTAAAACTTACTTAAGACAAACGTAGATAATTGTATCTGATATGTGAGCATCTAGATCCAGCAATATATTAATGTCCACTGTATCCAGAGTCAGCTTTCTGGCTCCATCTATAAATGGTATCTCTTCAAGCAAACCATCCTTCATTGAAAGTAGAGTATCTTTGTTGCTTGTATCTATGGATCGGGTCCCATTGCATTCTCTTTGGCTCTGGGACTCCAAACGTAGATAATTGTATCTGATATGTGAGCATCTAGATCCAGCAATATATTAATGTCCACTGTATCCAGAGTCAGCTTTCTGGCTCCATCTATAAAAGGTATCTCTGCAAGCAAACCATCCTTCATTGAAAGTAGAGTATCTTTGTTGCTTGCATCTATGGATCGGGTCCCATTGCATTCTCTTTGGCTCTGGGACTCCACTGCTACTTTTGTTTTCTCCTTAAGTTCTGCTTCCCTTATGTCTTCTATTTGGAGAGCAACCGTCTCTGCCCTTGCCCTTGTATTAACATCATGTGTGACATCTACAACTGTGACTTGTGGCAATAGTTCAGGGGGATATAGCAAAATTTCCCTCATTTTCTTATCCTTGCAGTCATTGGTACCAAAAGTTTGTCATACCTCCACCTTACCCTTTTTAGTGTCTCGCGGTCTTTGTCCATTACAGTGACCCTGTGGGCATGGGCTACTACAATGGTCATGTCACTAAAGTACTCAAGCAAGAAGTCCTCTACTGCTTCCTATAGAGCCATCAGTGAAACCACTTTCCACCTTTTAGTGCCCCAGGTAGCTTCGTCACAAATGGACCTCACCATCCTCTGGAAGGGTAGCTTTGGTATGCACAAATCTACACATTTCTGTGCCTTCCTGATTTCTCTGAAAAGTCCCATGCAGCTCTGTAACTTCTTCATCCTTGGACCTTTCAAAAATTTACTTAGTTTTCCAGGTCTCTTCTTTGGGGTTGCAGATCTGCTACTTTCCTTAGCTGCTAACCTTGGTCCCTTGCCCCCCTTTCTTGCAGTGGCCTTTGTTCTAGCCATTCCACTGTATACAAATAGAAGAGTCTCTCTCTCTCTCTCTCTCTCTCTCTCTCTCTCTCTCTAAAACACTCCCTCTCTGTCTAAAACACTCTCTCTCTGTCTCTCTCTCTCTCTCTCCAAAACTCTCCATGTCTCTCACTAAAACTTATCCCATTACTAACGGCGCGCATGAAAGAATTTTTTGACCATAAAATACACCTCCGCGCGCCGTTAGTGAAAAGGAAAGAGAAAGAGAGAGAGAAGACACACTCTCTCCCTCTCTCTCTCTCTCTCTCTCTCTCTCTCTCTCTCTCCTTCCCCCCCCTGTCTCCACCTATTTCTCCCTCTCTCTATAACACTCTCTCTCTCTCTCTCTCTCTCTCTCTCTCTCTCTCTCTCTCTCTCTCTCTCTTTGTGTCTCTCCAAAGTAGACCAAAACACACACACACACACACTCTCCCGCTCTCTCACTCATTCTCCTTGCCTCTCCACAATACTAAAGGCGCGCGTAAAGACATCCAAAGAGCAGGTGGCTATCTCCGCACGCCTTTAGTACACACACACACACACACACACACACACACACACACACACACACAGAGAGAGAGAGAGAGAGAGAGAGAGAGAGAGAGAGAGGTTCTGTGTGTGAGTGAGTGTGTGTGTTGTGTGTGTGCCTGTGTGTGTGTAAGAGAGAGAGATATGAAATTTCCTGTTACAAAGAAAGAGAGAGAGAGAGAGAGAGAGAGAGAGAGAGAGACCTTTGAGAAAGAGAGAGGGTGATAGAGAGAGAGAGAGGTATAGGGAGACCTTTAAGAAAGAGAGAGAGAGAGAGAGAGAGAGAGAGCGAGAGAGAGAGAGAGAGATGGCCAAACCTTGGTAGGAGACGCCGAACCTACTCTCTTTTTCACGTTCTCTTTGTCGCAGATGGAGACGCGCGCTCGGTTTCTCTTTCTCTCACTCTCTTTGACTCTCTCGGTGTCTCTCTTTCTCCCTCATACCTTTTAGGTGTCACGTACTAACGTATTCGGCCGCATTAAATGGCCGAACGTGCGGCATCATGCACATCTAGATTCTATTTTAATCAACACGTGGGGCGCCGTCGGGTGTTACTATTATACGTGTCTAGAGAGGGAGAGAGAGAGAGAGAGAGAGAGAGAGAGAGAGAGAGAGAGAGAGAGAGAGAGAGAGAGAGAGAGAGAGAGAGAGAGAGAGAGAGAGAGAATCATAGAAAGAGAGTGAAAACTCAAAAATTGAGCAAGAGAAAGAGAGAGAGAGAGAGAGAGAGAGAGAGAGAGAGAGGGATAGAGAGAAAGAGAGAGAGAGAGAGCGCAATGGAGCAGATGGCTCCCATGGAGTTTCTGCAAACTCCCCCAACAAAAGGTCATATCTTTTACTCTCTCTCCCTCTCTCTATTTCTAACAATAGCTAGCAGAGTGTGTGTATGTGTGTGGAAACAAACAAATCTATACTGTGGAACACACACACACACACACACACATACACACACAGATAGACACAAATACACAGACACATACACATGGGGCACACAGACACAGACACACACACACTCTCTCTCTCTCTCTCTCTCTCTGTCTCTCTCTCTCTCTCTCTCTCTTTCTCTCCCTGTACTAAAGGCGCGCAGAGACAACCAAGTACTCTTTGGAAGTCTCTACGTGCGCCTTTAGTACTGTGGAGAGGCAGAGAGAGAGAAAGAGAGAGACAGTAGGTGTGTCTGTGTTTTTTGGTGTGCTTTGGAGAGAGAGAGAGAGAGAGAGAGAGAGAGAGAGAGAGAGAGAGAGAGAAAGAGTGAGAGAGAGTTTGTGTGTGTGTGTGTGTGTGTTTTGGTGTTTTGGTGTGAGAGAGAGAGAGAGAGAGAGAGAGAGAGAGAGAGAGAAAGAGTTTGTGTGTGTGTGTGTGTTTTGGAGAGAGAGAGAGAGAGAGAGAGAGTTTGTCTGTGTGTGTGTGTGTTTTTTGGTGTGCTTTGGAGACAGAGAAAGAGAGAGAGAGAGAGAGAGAGAGAGAGAGAGAGAGAGAGAGAGAGAGAGAGAGAGAGAGAGAGAGAGAGAGAGAAAACAAAGACTTGACATTATTTCCTAATGAATAGGATTAAGGTCCAGTAGGCAGAAGGGACTAAAATCGGACCCAGAGCTTGTGCCAGGATTCCAACCTTTACAAGCTCAATTGCTTAGCGTTTCTGCCAAAAGAACTGTTGACTTTTGTCAGGACTTTGATCAAGAAGAGTCAATTTGTGAAGATGAGTTAGAGAGGTCGACTGGCCAAGAGTATCCCTCACCCTACAAGGGTCCCTCACCCTCTACAGTACTTGTCAAGAAAAATACAAGAAAGAGGAATATAGACTTCTCAGATGATGCACATCTCTCAGCAAGCAGTCCTTGTGCAAGTAAAGGTAAAGCCAAAGAGGATGCGCCTTCTCTGGAAGAGCCAGCTACAACTGATGAGAGGCTGTTTGATTTTGCAGCATCGTGTGGTGTTGGGGACAAATATGATCTAGTTCATTCTATTTTTAGCCCAAAATTTGATATTGAAGACCTTTTAGCTCAGCACAGTGAATTCTTGCAGCCCTAGAGAGATCAATTTGAACTTATGGTGCAGGTAGGGAGGGTTGTTCTACCCAATATGAATGTGGTTCATTTAAATGACTGTCATGGAAAAGGACAGGGACTGAAGAAGTATAGGGAATTACCACCTGCTTGTCGACATTCAGCTTGCCCTTTGCACCAAAAAGAGTGCAAACTTATTCATGAATCCTTTGGCTTTATGATTTACCTGAACATCTTGTTTGGATTCCTCATGCAGAATCCTGATGAGGTGATAGAGGAGCAGGACGCAACACCAGATGAAGAATACGAGGAGACAACACACATACAAGAAGTCGAGGAGGTTGAAGATACAGTCGACCTTGAGGTTGAGGCAATTGAAGTTCAAAGAAGTAAGATACTCTTTGTGAAAACAACAAAAATCAAACTACCCTTGGATGTTAGTAACGTCACTGAGAAGCATGCTTAGATGATGTTTCCTACTGTGCCTGAGTTCAGGATCGGAGACAGGACCTATATCTTTTTACATGATGTGCAAATCATCTTTTATTTAAGGGAGGACTTGTCCCTGGCTATCATTTCCAGAATCCAAGAGGAGAGGAGTGGATTTGTTTCAGAGGATAGTAGCGATGATGAGGCAATGGAAAAATCCAACAATCCAATGGAATGCCTCCGAAGTTGCTTTGAAAAAGCTAAAAAATACAAGGAGACACTACCGAATGAAGCCACCTTCCAAGCAATAAGACAAAGCTTAAGACCATCAACAAGTCACAAAGAAGTGGAGGATTGGTTTAACCATTCAGGTCAGGAGTCAACTACTTCTCCTCTGTTTGCAGGATGAGAGCTTCGTGGTAACTCTCTCTCTCTCTCTCTCTCTCTCTCTCTCTCTCTCTCTCTCTCTCTCTCTCTCTCTCTCTCTCTCTCTCTCTCTCTCTCTCTCTCTCTCTCTCTCACTCAGACATGATATGTGCAGTCTTGGATTGCTGACAAGGATGACTTCCTTTGACGGCGGACTCGAGAGTATCGTGGAAGGGATGAGGCACTAGCACAGTATCTTTCGAAGCTTTGCGAGCCGACAATAATAGTTTTTCACAATGGAATGTCACAAGAGGGTACAACAACAACTTACACATTAAAGACACTATCACGCTTCTTGGGTGGACCCGTGCTGCCCAAAAGTGTAGATAAAGTCATTCTTGTGGACAAAGTGTTTGCCAGTGATTGTTTTGGTTATTGCCCGGGCTATACAGGTGGTCGGGCAGCATATTACTACACTTACACAACAATGGCACTAGCTCTTGGCAAACAAAACCCGGATGAACTTTTAGAGTATGGCAAACATCTCATGATTCGTTACAAGTGTGATGTGCCAAAAAACAAAATTGAACCTTCAAAATCTTGATACACTTCAAGTAGCAATTGTATAAGATCATGTATTACAGAAATATAGAAATTTTGTACAATGTCATCCACTCAGAGTATCTTTCTCCACTTGTGGTTCACATACACCATTGTCTCTCTCCACCTTCGTTGACCTTCACGAGCACCGGAGTTGTTGTATGCCATTGATCTTTTAATTTTATTTTGTTGTAAATGTCTCATGGCTTGTGCTGTTGCTGAAGAGGCCAAGACTTCTTTTGCCTGCATTCAATGAATGATTCTACGATAGAACCATTCAAATAGTTCTCTCAAACTGTTAGCCTTGATTCGAGAGCCACCATGTCGTGTGTGTTTGAAATACGCATTTCTGGCCATGTAATGAGACTTTTCCATCCCTTGGGTATTCCATATGGCCGGGTTCCCATACTTTTGAATAAAATATGGTAAATGACTGAAAATGATGTGCTGGATATGAAAACAGATTACTTAGAATGTTTTACACTCACATAGTTACAGATAAAAGAGAATCAAATACACAATAATACCATGTAGTGAGTAATCTCGGTGTCTGTCCATGCCGTCTTGAATGATTTCTTGAGAAGGTTGAGATTCTCCTTGAACTTTTTCATATCACCTTGTGACCACTCATCTTTTCGCACATCAAAAATAGCATGTCTATCGATCACCAAACCTCAGCTTTCGCGTTACGAGTAGTTGGTTCTTGATCTTCGACTACAATATGTAGCTTTTTCCAGCTCTGATACTCCACCTTGCTAACATAAGATGTGTTAAATATTTTTTCCATGTTTTGTTAGCTTCGGATCTCGTATTCCTTGGGGTTTAGATAAAAACCTCCGTGCCTTCACCCCACCGATGGATGGTTTTCATGGGACATCCTTCTCAGCAGTTGATGTCTTTTCATCCCGCTAAATTTTTACATTGCCACCATGAAACCCCATATCCGACAGTACCAATTCTAAGCACTGCAGGGCCACCTGTCACTCTGCTGAGTTCTTGATTTTCCAAGAAAACCCGATATATAAGTAAACCAATTTCTCCACAATTCTACAAAGGGCATGCATTGTACAAATGTGGACATTCACAAGTGGTATTTTCAAAACCGATCGAAAAGCAGGGTCCTCAATGTGACGTGTTGGAGCTTTTCTCCACCACTTTGGGTCCATGACCTTCGTAGGCTCCATGTAGAACAAACACGATGACTTTTCCATTGCACCCGTTCCACAATTATACATGCACTTTAATGTTTTGAGGTCACGTGCAAGATGCCATTGAACTTGAAAGTCTCCCCTTCCATCTAGACGTAGTACCTCTCCCTAGTTAGTCTGTCGATCAATCACCTTCGGAACATTAGTTTGATAGAACACCCAATATAGAATCTCATGATCTTCTTTCTTTACCTGCAACACAAAATAAATGAGACTTAAGTAGATGTGAACATTTGAGCTCATCTGAGAATCTCGCTTACCTCAAAAGCACAAAGCCACCATATGTTAGATTCTGATTGAACACTAAAATACAAAGGATCATCAGTGGGACACTTTGAGAGGGCTCTATTCATTAAAGTAATAGTAACACTGAGGCAAGCTTTTCCATGCATGGGAACCCCCCCATATATCTTTGCCCTTTTACCAAAATATTTCCTATTATATAAGTTACTTTTGATTTTTCGTCCCTTTTTCACAAAAGTTTTAGCCTTTATTAAATAAATAAGACTTATGCTAATCAATCACGATGTAGCATAAATAAGTAAGCTTTCTTTGTTGATATCTCTTTTGACCTTAAATATTAAATATATAAATTCTAAATTACATTATATAGTTTAGTATTTTCTAATATATTTTTCATGTATATATATTATTCCAACCTACCAAATATTTTAATCACTAGTTTTCATTTTCAAACCTCAACCCCACTTTCAAATTTCAATAATACCTCCATCTAGATGATTGCCAATCTTTTCAAAACTCTAGGTCATGTTTTCATACACATGAAGGAGCTTACACTTGAAGGCAAGAGAGAAGTCCACTGAAAGGGGACCAGCAAAAGACCTTTGCAGCCACAAATAATACATTATTTGGCTGAATTTTTTAAGTAGATAAGAACCCCGAATTTGAAGGAGCGTTCTACATGAAAGATGTAGCTCGTGATCTCAACTTTTAGCTCAATGTTTTTCAGAATTTTTGGAGTTATGAACACGGAGATATGATTTTTGTAGTGGACCCCAGTTTTCTTGTGTAATGGTGACACATGCCATCCCCAATTTTCTTCCCTCTAGAATGGCTATGGTTCTACAAGTCTTCAAGCATGATTACAAAATACAAGGCTCTTTTAATGAGGTCTTGGCAAGTCTAGAGTGATTCTATCACCATTTTTGGAGGATCCATCCTCATCAACAACTATCTACCTTTGACAATCTCTCTTGTAAATTTCTTACCTCTCTCTTCTCTCCCTAATAAGCTTATGTCTAGCCAAAGCTAGACTATTGTAAATATCTCCTATCCTCTACATCCTACCCACATTCTCTCATCTTCTCTCTCTATTGACTCTGGTATTTTAAATAATGAGGAGACAAGATGGGAGCCACAGTCACATGCACCCCATTTTCCTAGTCACCAAAGTGGGACACTCACCTCAAATAGAAATATTGCTAAATCCTCCCCTCCTTCCCTATATAAGGAGGCCATGAGATCTCACTTTAAAAACAAAACGCACACACACACACACACCTATCCATACACACTCTTGTGCTACATGCTTGTAGCATGAACCCTAATCATGTAAAGAATGAGGATGCAAGAGAGCTACACAAGACAAGCACAAAGCACACAGAGATGAAAAGCTTCTTCTTCTTCTTCACAGAAAAAAGAGTACAAAATGACTAACTGCTAAAGCTGAAAAGTAGCACATATGTACATGTGGTCACTAAGTGTGAACTCACTAGAAGCGTACTAGGCTGGCACTATAAGTGTAGTCCAGCTATAGAATCACTGGTAGAGATCCTCCGTGTCGGTCACCTAACGCGCCAGTGAGTAAATGCCGTAAGCGGCCAAGACCCGTAGTGGATGCTAGCTCAAGGTGTAGAGCTCAACATCTCAACACTCCCCCTCGAGCTCTACATGTCGTAGAGTCCAAGCATAGTTCGGAAACGTCGAAGCTTCTCAGTTCCGAGGGCCTTGGTAAATATATCCGCTATCTGCTCCTCTGTGTTGACGTAGATCAAGTCGATGTCGCCCACCAAGACTCGCTCTCAAACGTAGTGGTAATGGACCTCTATGTGTTTGGTCCTGGCATGGAACACTGGGTTCCTAGCCAACTGCATGGTGCTGAGGTTGTCACAATGGATGAAAATCTGTTGGTCCACCTGCACTCCCAAGTCCTCAAGTAATGTGCGTAGCCAAGCTACCTCGCACGCCGCAACTGCTGCACCTCTGTACTCAGCCTCTGTGCTCGATAAAGCAACCGTAGGCTACTTTTTGTTGCTCCAAGTAACAGCAGCACTCCCAAAAGAGAACATGAAGCCACTCGTAGATCTCCTATCAACAATGCCACCTGCCCAATCTGCATCTGTATACCCATACAATGCTAATGGTGCATCTGCTGCATAGAACAATGCGTAGTCAAGAGTCCCTTGCACATACCTAAGTGTGCGTCGTACTCCATCCAAATGTGGCTTCCTTGGAAGCTGCATGAACTGACTCTCCAAGCCTACTGTGTAGCTCAAGTCTGGCCTCGTGATAGTCAAGTAGATTAGACTACCCACAATCTTCCTGTATATGTTGACATCCTCAACAACATCACCCTTCTCTGCACTCAGATTTGCATTCACATCCAAGGGAATAGAAATTGGCTTACAATCAGCCATACCATACTTTGACAACATGTCCAAATCATACTGTCTCTGTGATAGCCATACACCCTCTGGAGTCCTGATCACCTCAATGCCAAGAAAGTAGCGCAACTCGCCTAAATCTTTCATTTCAAACTCCTGTTTGAGAAGACCCTTCACATGGTCAATCTCCATAGCATTGTCACCAACAATAATAAGGTCATCTACATATATGGTAATGACCACAATCCCCACATCACTCTCACGTACATAGAGTGAATGATCAGCATGAGCTCTCCTAAAACCAATACTGACAAGATACTTGGCAATCCTGTCATACCATGCTCTAGAGCCCTGCTTCAAACCATACAAAGCTTTGAGAAGTCTGCATACATAATCTGGGTAACCTGGATCAACATAACCAGGTGACTGATCCATATACACTTCCTCTTGCAACTCACCATTCAAGAAGGCATTCTTTACATCCATTTGATGCATAATCCATCCTCTAGATGCAGCCACTGCTATGACAGCTCTCACAGTTGTCATCTTTGCCACTGGAGCAAAGGTCTCCTCATAGTCTATGCCATACGTCTGTGCATAACCCTTTGCGACCAGCCTTGCCTTGTGACGCTCAATGTTACCATCAGCCTTATGCTTGGTTTTATACACCCATTTACAGCCAATAGCTTTCTTGCCACTTGGCAATGGCACCAACTCCCATGTGTCATTTGCTTCCAATGCAACCATCTCTTCATTCATTGCATCATCCCAATGCACATTTCCAACTGCATCCTCAAAACATGTGTGCTCCACATCCTGTATCCCCTTAGCCATGTAGGCTTAGTGATGCGCTAAATACCCATAATAAGTCAATTTCTGAACTGGATTTTTGACTCTATTAGATCTACGCGGTCGTGGGTCACTCCTTTGCCCTCTAGCATCTTCTTGTACTTTCCTTACACCAGGTGTCCTGACAGCCGGAATTCCAAATTCCTCATCAAGACTTTGTTCAGAACTATCTGAATCCATGTCTACATGTGAAAAACCTGATGATGCATCACCCATAAAGGGAGGTTCATCAACCTTTTCCTTTCCATTTCGTGATACATTCCCTGTACATGTTGGTGGAGTAACCTGCGTACGTAGTCTACCATTCCATGGTTTCTCAACAGAGCCACGAGAAGAGGACTCTTGTGGTCCACTCAAAACCTGTGACTGTGGCCTCACATATTGTACAACCACATCATCTTTTACATCAGCCCCAATAGTGCCATGTGCATTACTGTACCAGCTGCTCATCTCATCAAAGACTACATCTCTCCTCACTCGTAATTCTCGTGTAGTAGGATTGTAGCACCTGTATCCCTTTTGTTCAAGGGAATATCCCACAAGAATACATTTCTTTGCTTTAGGATCCAATTTCCTACGCAACTCATCTGGTACATGCACGTAAGCTATGCAGCCAAACACTTTCAAGTGTGCCAAATCAGGCTTTGTACCTGTAAACTTTTCCTCATATGTTACATTATGCACCGCAGCTGTAGGTGTCCTGTTCATAATGTACACAGCTGTATTTACGGCTTCAGCCCAGAAATGATGAGGCATATTCTTCTCATTCATCAATGCACGTGCAACCTCTGCAATGTGCCTGTTTTTCCTTTCTGCGACCCCATTCTGTTGTGGACTATATTTGCATGTAAACTGCCTGCGTATACCATGCATTCACAGAAAATCTGAAAAATCATTGGAGAAGTACTCTCCCCCTCCATCTGACCTCAATGTCTTGATTTGCATATCTGTCTCCTTCTCAATCATGACTTTGAAGTCTTGAAAGTGACCAAACACTTCACTTTTGTTACGCATGAAGTAGACCCATACTTTCCTTGTATGGTCATCAATGAAAGAGACATAATACCTGCAACCATGTATACTTGCAGTATCGGTTGGACCCCAAACATCTATGTGCACCACCTCAAGTGTCTTTTTACATACATTGCGCTCATGTGGAAATGAGCCCTTTGACTGTTTTCCAAACTGGCATGCTGCACACACTTTATGCATACCATCCACCTTGAATTTGGGCAAACCTTTTACAATCTGTTTTGATTGCATGCTGCGCAATCTCTGCTCATTGACATGGCCAATGCGTTTGTGTCAAATGTCAACATCAGCCACAACACCTGTGCCTTGTGCAAATAATGCAGCTTTTACCTCAGGCATGTCTACATTCAGCGTAAACATTCTGCCCACACATTTGCCCTCTGTGATCAGCTTACAGCCATTCTGGAAATCTTCTACATAACAGCCATTTGGATTGAAGCGAACCTGCAAACCCTGCTCAACCATTTGTCCAACAGAAACAAGATTCTTTGTAATGTTTGGGACATGAAGTACATCTGCTAAGTACTTTGATTTCCCACTCTTCGTATTTAGAGCTATGTCCCCTACATGAGCAATGGGGTGAGCTATGTCATCTCCTGTCTGCACATAGCTGACACATCTTGTTTGCGCATATCTCTAAACCACTCTCCATGAGACGTCATGTGATTAGAGGCACCTGAATCCACATACCAAACATCATCTTGGGTGGAATTCTCTGCAGTCATTGTATTCATTACATGCTGCATAACAAACATGCGCTCGTTTTTGCTGTCATCTGCATCTCTGCTAGTAGATGCATAGTTGCCCTGTTCTCTCTTTCCACTTGCTTTTCCCTTTGGACAGTCACATGACATGTGACCTCTTTCACCACAAGTCCAACATTCTCTACTATCTGGAGTATGTTGCTACCTGCTTGATCCTGCACCACGACCTCTTTGACTCCCCCTCCCTTGAGACTGGTTTCCCCTGCCACCTGTATTGTTTTGATTTGATTGACCTTCCAGAAATTGGCCCCTGCAACCCCTTGGGCCTCGACCACGACCTCTACCTCTACCTCTGTTGGAGTTAGAATAGAAGGCCTGTTTAGAATTATTTCTGCCATGAGAAGAAGATGTATCAAGGTTCTTCTCCTCAAGAATAAGCATAGAAATCAAATCTTGGAACATGGGGATGTCGTCTCTTGTATTCATGGAAGACCTAAAATGTACATACTCATCTCCTAAACCATCCAAGCATGCACGGACAATGTCATCGTCTTCCACTGAGACTTTAATAGATCCAAGAGCCTCAATGATACTCTTGATCTTCAAGGCATAATCATTGATTGAGAGGTTGTTCCTCTTAACCTGATTTAGCTCCGACTTTAGTTGAAGCTTCCTGGCCTTGGTGTTGACCTCGAACACTCTGCCTAAGTTTCTCCATGCAATGGCGGGGGTTTCAGCATCCTGTAGATAGCCCATCATGCCATCTGTGATGCTCATAGAAAGCCAATACATCACTTTGCTCTGGCCTTGTTGCCAGTCCCTCAAAGCTTTCCTTTGTTCTGCTGTAGCATTTGCCTCGGGAATCTCTGGTTCCTTTTCATTGTCTCCTTCTACATAGTCCCAATAACCTTTTCCTTTTAGGAAATTTGTTATTCTGAACTTCCATGCAGGGTAGTTATTTTTCTCAAGCTTCTCAGTAACAATCTGACTGAAACCGTCAGACATCTTGAAGCACTAAGACAAAATAGCTGCAATCTGCAAAAACCTGCAAATCTGCTGAACCTGCTATCATGGTACCTGTAACGCTTTCTACACTCAACGGGTGTCCACAATCAAGCGTACATACAACCATTGTACTTGTACAGTAAATCTCTATATACTGCACTTTGGAGACCTGTTTAGAAACTTGTGAGAAACTTTGGAGACCTGTTCGGCATCTGGTCGTGGATTGCGAACGAAGGGATTGTGATGCTCTTGCTCTCTTAGCCTCTCTTGCCTGCACCAGGCTCTGATACCATGTAAAGAATGAGGATGCAAGAGAGCTACACAAGACAAGCACAAAGCACACAGAGATGGAAAGCTTCTTCTTCTTCTTCACAGAAAAGAGAGTACAAAATGACTAACTGCTAAAGCTGAAAAGTAGCACATATGTACATGCGGTCACTAAGTGTGAACTCACTAGAAGCGTACTAGGCTGGTACTATAAGTGTAGTCCAGCTGTAGAATCACTGGCAGAGATCCTCCGTGTCGGTCACCTAACGCGCTAGTGAGTAAATGCTGTAAGCAGCCAAGACCCGTAGTGGATGCCAGCTCAAGGTGTAGAGCTCGACATCTCAACAAATCACATAATCACAGCACCATCATCATCACCATCACCATGCACAAAAGATGAGCACCACACCTCCACACCACTTGTAATTAAGGGTTGAAGGCACAATTTCAAGAAGAAGAAGGGTGGACACACTCATGATATTCCTCGCCATCAATTCCCATCTCTCCATTATGCCTCCTACGATCTTGTCCCCTTCTCATTTTCCTTCCATACGCTACCTATTGTATTCATCTTTTGCAAGCAATCAACACACTCCATCTTGGTGCCATACTTTGTGTCACTTTGGATACATCTCATTGTGAGTATGGTATAGGCTTGTTCCTTGCCTTTTTTTTCTGCTTATGTAAAGGTGTGCGGATTCGCCACCATACACACACACTCTCTCTCTCTCCCTCTCATATTCCTATCATCTTGCTACTTCCATCTTGAGGTGTGCGGATTCGCCACCTCTTGTATGATAAGTGAGCATACTCGCAAGTTTCCCCTACCTCATTATCTTCCTTACTAACATGCACGAGTAGCAAGCCCATTCTCACTCATTCACCACTTCTCTCACCTTATTCTCCGACCACCCCATTCCACATTTGGGCGTGGATCTTGAAATTGTTTTCCATGGGATGCTTCATTGTGTATATGTATGCGTCCTAGCCGCATATCTTGCTAGGTGGTGCCCCTATTGTGTATCCCCCATGATGAGGCCATTGTGCATAGTCTTGGTGTAGAGGCCACCGGGTCTATTTCTCACTTCCGCCTCTCATTTGGTGCCCCCACTGAGGAGGGCTCTTGAAACCTTCAGTTTACAAGGCTGACATGTTTACTTCTCTTCATGGACGAGTGGCTTCTTGAATTCTCTAATTGGACCACTGAAGAGGAGGAGCTTCAAGCAAGTTTGACACAAGTCATCAAGACACTCTTGCCAGGGTGTTGTATATTTAGCATAGAAGAAGTGGTAAGACCCTCTTTCCCTACTCAGATTGTTTACATTTCTCATCATCCCCGCAAGCGTAAAAGCAAGGTACAAGCTGCATCATGCTCACATTGTAGCCAAAAACCACACCTTCGACATGAGTGCAACCCAAAGTGAAGAAAAGGACATCATTTTCTCCCTCGACATCCGCACAGGCGTTCTCACAACGGTAGGCTTTCAAGTAGCACCAGGATTATCTACATCTACGTCCCCATCTTTGCCACCTATTCCACCTACATCCACAACAAGCCTTCACAACTTGAGGAAGCTACTACGAACGCGTGGTCCCTCCCTCTCCCTTGCACCAAAAGATTCAAGGGTTTTCCAGTGCCAACAATCACCCCGTCTCCAAAACAAAAGGGTAAATCCTCCAAAGTCTTTCTATACCTTACTCTCATCTCATGAGCCAGGAACTAGAAACAGTAGCATGGATTCTACGTCGTCTACCGAGTGAAGTGGCGGAGCTTGTCATCGACAAGGTCTTTGACACAGGTTTTGCTTGGAGGAAAGACAAGACCCTCCACCTTCAAGGGTTGTTGCTTGTGAATCAAGGCTATGATGATGAATTTACAGCTTGCTATGTATCCATCCAACTTGGATTAATACAAGTGGTAAGACTCACCACCTACCTCATCACACCTGTGTATACACTAGATGGCACTCTATCTTGCAGGAAAGTGAATTTGCTCAAAGAGAGAGAGTTCAAGCTTTTCCAAGAGCTTGCTAGAGGGGCAGTCCTAGAGCTAGAAGATGAAGACAACCTTGTCCTGTGGTACTATAAATTTGACCTCGACTACCAAGAGCTCTACACCTCTGACTATAACCTTCCACCATGAAGGAGAGAGCCTTTTCGAATTATCATGTGATGGACCCAGCGCATCAGCGTTTTGCAAGGAACCAAACTTATGCACCACAACGAATTCAATCAATCAAAGTAATCTTGGACCGCAAGATGTTTATCAGCAGATCATTACAACCATGTTTGGTAGAGAATGACTGCAAGAGATAAACACCTCTTCTCTACCCTTTATCCTCCCTATGATTAATCATGAAGTGTCTTTTGATGTAGTTATTTTCATCCTTGTATAGTATGTTTTCCATCTATCGAGCACCCATGTATTGAATCTCTATTTATAAAAAATATATATATATATATATATATTTCTAAGTCGAGTTAATTTTCTCACTCTCACAATGGCAAGTGTAGCATTTTCAACCTTTACTAATAAGGTGGGTGAGGATGCTACAGACTTTCTAGACAACTTGGAAATAGCATGTGTCATCTCTGCGAGAGATGATGATGCTTCGCGCTTGCGCATCTTCCCACTTCTAATGAAGGTGGAGGCAAGATCATGCTACAATGCCTTGGCACAAGCAACCAAGGAACGGTGGGACTTATTAAGAGCAGCCTTTGTCAAGCGTTTTGGAGAGCGCACAACATCAGAGAAGCTATGGCAATTGTTGACAGAGTTGAAGCAGGGTAGTATGCTGGAATACGCATCATATGAGTCAAAGTTTGTAGATTTATGGGGGCGATGGGTTGCATCGCTAAGAGAGGATGAGGGGGCACGTGATTTCCTAAAGAAGGATCGGTTTGTGGCTGGGTTATGGCCAAATCTTAAAGAGAATGTGAAGGGAAGGTTTCCTGCTACGTTTGAGCTAGCAGTTGAATCAATAAGACCTGCTCAATTGAATCACCAATCAACTTGAGAATCTCTCAGTCCATTTGATACAACAAGGGCATGCACACAATCGCAACCAAGAGCAACGAAGAGGACAACGAAGGCAAAACCAAGAATACCACTGCTACAATTGTGGGGAGGATGGTCATGGCATGTACTACTGTCCACACCCAAGGAGGCAGAATTTCAACAGAGGAGCCAGGCAAAACCAAGTTTCACCACCGAGAGCAAGACCACCACCACCGAGGGCACCACAACAAGCACCACCCATGCAAATCCTACAACCACCCATTCAACCACAACCACCACCACCACCACAACCTCTCATTCCACCCTTACCCCCACCACTAGTTGGCAATCAAACAGTAAGCGTCATCAGTCTTGAAGGTAAAGGAAAGGAGAAAGTGGAGGAGGATATCAAGGGAGTAGCAAAAGGTAAGACCAAGTTTAAAGGAGTAGATGCCATAGGGGTAAAACACGCTAGGCAAGGTGAATCTTCCCAAAAGGAAGAAAAGGTGAAGACTAAAGGGGAATCTAGCAAAAAGCCGTCCAAGTCACGACGTAAAATTGACATTGTAGATTTCTCTTTGGGTGAATGTTCTAAACCATATGATTTGGTTCAAGATGTTTCTGTGCAGGGTCCAAAAATCACCTGGCCCCAATTACTCCACCTAGCACCTAGGGTGAGGAGACAATGGACAAAGATGGTTAGCACGAGACGACCAAAGCCAAAGATAGCTGGAGATATCTGTGGGAGGAATCTAGATGACAGACTACCAGTGATGGATGCTTACATCAAAGGGCAACACATCTCCAATATCTACATCGATGGTGGCGCACAAATATGCGTCATGAGTGAAAAAATGATTCACCGTTTGGGTTTAGAGGTGAGTCGGCCGGCACCATGCCGAGCCAAAATGGCAAATAATTTAAAAGTTCAATGTGTTGGTGTCATAAATGTAGTTAGGATAAAGGCATTCAACACCGAGGTAGATGTGGACATCTTTGTCATGCCACACAAAGGGGAGGGCTATCCTATCATTCTAGGGAGGCCTTGGCTTATGGCTATGAGAGCTAAGCAGGACTGGGACACCGGCATAATCCAGATGAAGGATGCAAAAGGGAGGCCAATACTTTACGACATGAAGAAAGGTCGGCAATGCGACATGGATCTAGAAACCTCTATGGATGAGTTTTCTAGTGGTGACTCTTCAACCACTTCAGAGGAGGAGTCAACTGTGAGTGAAGAAAGTGACAGTAGCATTGAGGTGATGGGGATCATTCTCAAGGACCCTAAGAAGATGGAGCAACCTTATTTCTCATCATCAAACCAAGGGGAGACACCAGGTATACAACCTTTGGTAGAAGCACGTAAGCTACATCAAATGCTCTCTAGTGAGTTGTGTGGGAAGGAGCGTGAAGATTATATTTTGATGCTAAGTAATTTTACCACATTGTTCATTGATGAATATGATAAAATCACTGGCATCACAGTAGTACAACATCACATTAAGCTCAAGGAGGGAAGTAAACCTGTAGTGCAGATGCTCAGGCGGCTAGGAGTAATTCAACAAGACGCCCTGCTCAAAGAGGTGAGGAAATTGCTAGAAGCCGGTTTTAACTATCCTGTTGAAGACTGAGAGTGGGTTTCTGTCCAAAGAAGAATGGTAAGTGGAGGGTTTGTGTTGATTACAAGCCTCTTAATGCAGCCACAAAGAGAGACCATTTTCCTCTTCCTTTTCAAGATGAAATTCTCAATGAGGTAGCAGGACATGAGCGCTACACAGTATGTGATGGCTCCTCAGGCTACTTCCAAATTAGCATCACTGAAGAAGATCAAAAGAAGACAACCTTCATCACACCATGGGGATGTTTTGCTTACAGAGTTATGCCTTTTGGTCTCACTAATGCTCCAGCCACTTTTCAGCGATATGTAACATTTGTTTTTCAGCCATTCTTTGGAAAATCAATCCGTGTTTTTATTGATGACTTTTGTATCTATAGCTCTCGCTCTCTTCATTTGGAGAAAGTTTATGAAGGTCTAGCTAGGCTACAAGCTTTGTGGGGCCAACTCAATGTGGAGAAATGCCACATTGGTGAAAGCAAGGTTACTCTTCTTGGCCATGTGATCTCGGCCAATGGCATTGAAGCTAACCCAAGCAAGGTTCAAGCCTTGCTGGCTTTGACCTCTCCCACCACAACAAAGAAGTTTGTCTCTTTTCTTCAAAAGGTGAGGTATTTGAGTAGGTTCATTCATTTGCTCTCCCAAGTGGTTCTCCCACTACAACAAGTTACCCATCAAGAGATCTTCACTTGGAGTGAAGAAAATGAACAACAATTCAATGAGGTAAAACAAATTCTAGCTTCACTTCCCACCATAGCACCTCCAAAGTGGGACGAGCCATTTTATGTAAACCCTAGTGTGGGAAATGACACACTTGGGGCTGTATTGATGCAAAAGGATCCTCAAACTTCGTTCATGCATCCTATCTACTTCTCTAGTCTAATGATGACTCCATCAGAAAAGGGATACACGGCAGTGGAGCACATGGTGCTTGCATTAATGCTTGCTACCACCAAATTTTGCTCTTAGTTATTGTCTAGACCATTGATAATCTTAACAATGGAAGAAGTATTTCCTTATGTAATGCAACACATGGATCTTTCTTCTAGGATTTCCAAATGGCTCACAAGGCTACAAGAGTTTGACTACACAATGCAAGTGGAGAACTCCACAAGGGCCAGTCTAGGAGGTATTCTCACTCATTGCCACTATGAAAAGAAGCTAAAGATAAAGCCAAATGATCAAGATATTACACCTGTGCTGGAAGTCCCTAAGGTAGAGGAGGCTCACTCTCTTTTCTTTGATGGAGCCTACAAGAGGAAAGTGGACAAAGCTACAGCAGGCATTGTCATCTTCAACGAGCAAGGGGATAAGGTTTTCTCCATTAGGAATCTGTTGGATTATCACTCTAACAATGAGGTAGAATATGCAGCCTTAACTCTTGGGTTAGAGTGGTGTGTGACACAGGGCATTCAACAGTTAAATGTATTTGGTGATGCCATGCTTTTAATAAAACAAATACAAGGAACTTGGGCTTGTCAAAGTCAAGGAACTTTTAGGAAAATTTCAAGTTGTACAATTACATCATGTCCCTCGAGCAGAAAATCAAGAAGTAGATGCTCTAGCTAGAGAGAAGCTGCAAGATGTTTCAGTGGTGGGTGCTATCAAATTGAAGCTGCCTCTCTTCCAAGGTAGCGATGATATGCCTGACATCATGAGTTTCTTGGACACAGGAGAGTGTCCTAAGGATCTTACTAAGGGCCAAAAGCAGTGGCTTGTGCGCAAGGCAACAAAATACCGCCTTATCAATGACGACCTCTACTGCAAGGGTAAGGATCAAATTCTTAGGCGTGTACCTCTCTCTAGAGAGATCACTGAAATCATTTCAAGTTTCCATGATGGTGTTTGCGGGGGACACTTTGCACTTGACATCACTAGTAGAAAGATTCTACAAGACGGGTTTGTATGGCCTAGTCTACATAGGGATGTGCATCATTGGTGTAAAACATGCAAGGAATGTCAAAAGGCAGGGGATAGGAGGCTCACATATGAGCCACAGACTCCTATAATCTCATATGGACCATTTGAGAAATGGGGAATTGATGCTATTGGGCCTTTGCCAAGGAGCCAATCAGGTAAATTTTATATCATCATGGGTGTGGACTACATGACCAGGTGGGCTGAAGCAGTTGCCACCACCCGGATTACAGCTAAGGAAGTGGACAAGTTCGTATTTGAAAACATTTGTTGCCGTTTTGGCACTCCTCTTGAAATAATTTCTGACAGGGGACCAGCTTTTAGAGGAGACCTTGTAGGGGAGCTAATGGAGAAGTTAGGTATCTCACGACGACACTCAACTCCCTACTATCCACAATGCAATGGTTTGGTGGAAAAGGTAAATGGTATGATCTGCAAGATCATCACTAAACATCTAAACAATCACAAAAGTGATTGGGACAAGCATCTTATGGCTGCACTTTGGGCTTATCGCACTTCATTTTGCACATCCCTTAGGTTCACACCATATCACTAGGTGTTTGGTAAGGAAGCCATTTTACCCATTGAAGTACAATTGGCTAGTCTCAGGGTGCTAGCTAGGCAGGTAGAACGTCCTAATGCTCATCTCCACAACCACATTCTTGATCTAGAGAGGCTTCAACTAGACAGAGAAGATGCTATCAACTATTATGCAGCACAGTCAGAGCAACGTCGACTTACCTTCAACAAGGGACTTAGGGCAAAAGGTCTCAAGAAAGGTATGTTGGTCCTACGGTATGATAACAGATTTGACACTAGGAAGGATAAAAAGTTTTCACCCAGATGGGAGGGGCCATTTGTCATTAGAAAGCGCTACGCCAATGGAAGTTACCAATTGATGGATGAAGATGGTACACTCCACAAAACACGTGTCAATGGATGGAGGTTGAAGCAATACTTTTTGAGATTTGATCAAACACCTATGATGGAAATCCCCGAGGAGGGAGACTCCTCCACCTCAATTGAAGAAGAATCAAGTACAACGCTAGAGGCATGAATACCTCTAGCCTTCGGGGGAGGGCTAATGAGGCAAGCTTTTCCATGCATGGGAACCCCCCCCATATATCTTTGCCCTTTTACCAAAATATTTCCTATTATATAAGTTACTTTTGATTTTTCGTCCCTTTTTCACAAAAGTTTTAGCCTTTATTAAATAAATAAGACTTATGCTAATCAATCACGATGTAGCATAAATAAGTAAGCTTTCTTTGTTGATATCTCTTTTGACCTTAAATATTAAATATATAAATTCTAAATTACATTATATAGTTTAGTATTTTCTAATATATTTTTCATGTATATATATTATTCCACCCTACCAAATATTTTATTCACTAGTTTTCATTTTCAAACTTCAACCCCACTTTCAAATTTCAATAATACCTCCATCTAGATGATTGCCAATCTTTTCAAAACTCTAGGTCATGTTTTCATACACATGAAGGAGCTTACACTTGAAGGCAAGAGAGAAGTCCACTCAAAGGGGACCACCAAAAGACCTTTGCAGCCACAAATAATACATTATTTGGCTGAATTTTTTAAGTAGATAAGAACCCCGAATTAGAAGGAGCGTTCTACATGAAAGATGTAGCTCGTGATCTCAACTTTTAGCTCAATGTTTTTCAGAATTTTTGGAGTTATGAACACGGAGATATGATTTTTGTAGTGGACCCCAGTTTTCTTGTGTAATGGTGACACATGCCATCCCCAATTTTCTTCCCTCTAGAATGGCTATGGTTCTACAAGTCTTCAAGCATGATTACAAGAGACAAGGATCTTTTAATGAGGTCTTGGCAAGTCTAGAGTGATTCTATCACCATTTTTGGAGGATCCATCCTCATCAACAACTATCCACCTTTGACAATCTCTCTTGTAAATTTCTTACCTCTCTCTTCTCTCCCTAATAAGCTTATGTCTAGCCAAAGCTAGACTATTGTAAATATCTCCTATCCTCTACATCCTACCCACATTCTCTCATCTTCTCTCTCTATTGACTCTGGTATTTTAAATAATGAGGAGACAAGATGGGAGCCACAGTCACATGCACCCCATTTTCCTAGTCACCAAAGTGGGACACTCACCTCAAATAGAAATATTGCTAAATCCTCCCCTCCTTCCCTATATAAGGAGGCCATGAGAGCTCACTTTAAAAAAAAAAAACACACACACACACACCTATCCATACACACTCTTGTGCTACATTCTTGTAGCATGAACCCTAATCACATAATCACAACACCATCATCATCACCATCACCATGCACAAAACATGAGCACCACACCTCCACACCACTTGTAATTAAGGGTTGAAGGCACAATTTCAAGAAGAAGAAGGGTGGACACACTCATGATATTCCTCGCCATCAATTCCCATCTCTCCATTATGCCTCCTACGATCTTGTCCCCTTCTCATTTTCCTACCATACGCTACCTATTGTATTCATCTTTTGCAAGCAGTCAACACACTCCATCTTGGTGCCATACTTTGTGTCGCTTTGGATACATCTCCTTGTGAGTATGGTATATGCTTGTTCCTTGCCTTTTTTTTCTGCTTATGTAAAGGTGTGCGGATTCGCCACCATACACACACACTCTCTCTCTCCCTCTCATATTCCTATCATCTTGCTACTTCCATCTTGAGGTGTGCGGATTCACCACCTCTTGTATGATAAGTGAGCATACTCGCAAGTTTCCCCTACCTCATTATCTTCCTTACTAACATGCACGAGTAGCAAGCCCATTCTCACTCATTCACCACTTCTCTCACCTTATTCTCCGACCACCCCATTCCACATTTGGGCATGGATCTTGAAATTGTTTTCCATGGCATGCTTCATTGTGTATATGTATGCGTCCTAGCCGCATATCTTGCTAGGTGGTGCCCCTATTGTGTATCCCCCATGATGAGGCCATTGTGCATAGTCTTGGTGTAGAGGCCACCGGGTCTATTTTTCACTTCCGCCTCTCAACACGCTCTAGCTTCTTGTCTTTAACAAGCTCACACTCATCCAGTTTCAACACAAAATGTAATACCCCTCGTGACTCTTCAAATATGATGTTGTAAAACTCCACCATTCTCTTCTGCAACATCTGCAGGTCCATAAAAATGTTATTGAACTCATCATATGCTATGTTTGCTCCATTGCCACTGTAAGTTGCTTTAATATGAAACGGTTGTCCAAGATATTCTCCCTGTGCGTCGTTAAGCTGAAGCTTCTCTTTCCAAACACTTGAGGCTGATGGTAAAAGTTTGGATTTTATTCCCTTCTTAACAAATATGGATGAGACAGATTTTTGTATAGCTGAATATCCTCTTTTGCTTACACCAGGTGAATCAAGTGTGCCTTGTATCTCTTTTGCAGGCACTGAGTTCTCTGAAATAAAGCGGTCCACTAAATTTTGTTGTAGGACCTTAAACTTCTTGTCATGTACTATATCTGCTGCAAGGCTTCTACTTATAAGTGGCTTCAATCTCTTTCCTATATTGCTTTGGGGTCAATGTTTTCCTTGTCAGGATAGATTGAATCTCTACATGAAGACAATGCATAAGTAAATAGCAGAAAATTTACTTAACTAGCACTATTTAGGCACATGAAAACAATGCATAACTAGCAAAACAAAAAATTTACTTAACTAAAACTATTTAGTCAACCAAGAAGCATCACCTTAATGCTCGGATTCTTTTCTTGAGACCTTTGGATGTAACCTGGAATGTTTCAAGATTGTGCAATTTCTTCTTTCGGATACGACCACCGAAGATGGTGCCGTTCATTTGACAACTTCGTACCTTTCCTTTCAGTTCTTGTACCTCTGTTTTGTGTTGCAAAACGGTAACCTGATCTGTAGAATGAAAATGTGAAAGATGAACAATTTCACATTGTTGAGCTTGGAGAATGCCCTTATAAGTTTCAGCTTGCCTTGTAAGAGATTTACAATAACCCAGAAGGCCGTTTTCTCCATCATCCGCAAAGGTCAATAAGCTTGTAGGATTGACAAATGCTGGAGATGCATTAGTCATTGGATTCTTAGGATAGAGAGAGCCTCTCATCCATATATCTATGTGTTTAGCTCCCTCAGCTCTGAGCGTGTCTATAGATGCGGGAGGTATATGTGTGTTTGCTTTACTCCGCTTAATCAATGGTTGGTACTCGTTGTCCAAATCAATGTGAAGGTGATATTTGGCTCGTTTTTGCGTAACATTTGTGCCATTTGTGAATAGGCACTTGCGGCTTCGTCCCTCCATGTTAGCCTCATTCCCTCCATGTTGACGAGGTTCATTCAATGCAACTGAAAAGAAGATTATCCTTCAATCATTACAGACAAATGTTCAGAAGGGTAAAGAATCTACTTAAAGTACACTTTTTGAACTTTTACCATGACGGACCCGCCTCTATTATTCGCCATATATCCTAGAGAGAGAGTGCAAAAAATACATTTTCTTAGAAGGCCCTCCAAATGACCTCCGAAATTTCCTAATGCGCTATGATCACAAAGTAATCTCTTAAAAGTGCTTCACCTAATTTCCTGATTCCGCTACTTTCAAAGCTCATAGGCAATTTCCATTACATTGGTATCCGAGCATTTGGTTTCTCTTTTCTTGCTTAGGAAGAGAGGTCCTTAAGTAGCCTATTAATGGTTGTTTTTGTTAATTATATTAGGGATGTGGGACTGGGATCTATTATCAGTTTTGTTGAGCCCACTATGTGGAAAATGGTGCACACCTCGGGAGCTTTGGTCTTAATAATGGAGTCTTTTTAGACTTGCCTATGGCTTTACCATTATTGAGCCATAAGAATTCCGAAAGGAGATATCCCTCATCAACTTCGCTATGTTAGACTTACTCCACTACTCTATATAATTAACCAATTCGAGCCGTGGGTGTAGATACTTAAGTGCCTATTTTCAAAGGCTAAGAGGAGTAGCAACTAAGGTTTTGAATAGCCAAAGCATACACTAAGTAAACACATAAGATTAATTAGCATGGCTGACAATAACCAAGAGAGAAGAATGAACATTGATAACTTTGATTTTGCAGATGAAGGTGCAAATGATGATGCCCCCATGTTTGTTAATTATCTTGTCACTAGGTTGCAACAAGCTATGGGCAACCCCACTTTACAAGCCTAAGTTACTCAACAACTTTGTGCTTATGGGATTACCTTTCCTCTCCAAGAGGAGAGAGAGCTTACGAGGCCTCTTGATGAGACCCCCAAAAGAAGACTCTCTCCCATACGAGAGGAGGAATCCAAAGATCAAGAAAGCAGTGAATCCCTAAATTCATTCAAAGATGTGGCTCCACGAAGAAGGCGGACTAAACGATCGTCAACTCCTCCCAGGAGGAAACGGTTAACCCATAGTCCTTCTCCTCGTCACTCCGAAAGGAAAGAGAGGAAACAAAGGAAGAAAAGATCAAGAAAGAGGTCACACTCTTCTCCTTTTTCTTCACCTTCCTCCTCTTTTGACGAAAACTATGGCTATTCTCCTAAAGAATACAAGATGGGAGGACATCGCCATCATACCCTGCATGGTGAAGGTCACAAAAGCTCAATAAGTTCAAAGAGGGAGGAAAGAGTATCTCTTTTCTCACCTATGATGTCACCTTTGGTGCCACCGACAAAGTATTGACCTTCATCCAACAATTTGATTCGGCCTTTGGAGATGAGGGCTTCACAAAGTCCTCCAAGCTACACCATGTAGCTATGCACTTCCAAAAATTGGCTCGTCAATGGTGGGCTAGCCTTCGTGGCAATGGCGAAGCCCCAAAAACATGGAAAACTCTACGAGTTTCCATCATGAAGCAATTCCTTGCAAGCGATGCAAAGGACAAAGTGCTCACCGAATGGCGGAGTTTGAGGCTCGTCTCTCATGAGTCTATCCATAAATATGTGGAAAAGTTTTGGGATTTACATCTCAAGGCTACTGTCTTTCAAAAGATAAACTTTTCTTAGCAAAAGCAAAAATTTTGTGTGGGATTACCTAAAGAGATGGCCGAGTATGTCAACTCTCAACGGCCTGGTTCTATCAGCGAAGTGATCCACCATACCATGGTTGTTTCACGCATCAATTTCCAACAAGGGGTTAGACGGAAGGTCAAGCCCATGGAAAATAAAGACAAAAGTGATGCAAAGGGAAAAATTAATGCCCAAAATTTTTCCCAAGGCCATTCCAACAACAACAACAACAATCGGTCCAAGGAGAAAGGAGTTTACAAAGGTAAAAATAAACTCTCTCCTGGAAAGCTTGAAACTTTTCGCAAGGATCACAAATGTTTTAAGTGTGGGAGGAAGGACATGGCTATCGTTCTTGCCCCAAAAGAAATGCTCGCAACAAGACTCCTAGAGCTTCCACTATTGAAGCTCCAAAAGAGGATGCTCATTGCAAAGGATCATCTCTCTCCTATGCTTGGGGAAATGTAAGGGAGCATGATGCCTTCATCTTGTTTGACCCTAGTTCTACTACTAACTTCATATCAATGGAGTTGGCCACCAAGTTGGGCATTCAAGCTTTTGAGATGGGAGATGTTGTAACTGCCGATGCCGCTTTCAAGGGACAACAAGCTTCCGTTACTCCCTTGATTGGGAAGTTGAGGCTTCATGTCCAAAGCTATGTCGACAAAGAAGACTTCTTTATCTCTCCTCTCCAACATGACGATGCTATCCTAGGAGTACCATGGTTCAATCGCATGGCTGCCAACATGAATTTCCTTGAAAGGAGAATCTACTTCATGTATAGGGGAAAGAATATGTATATAGATGCTAATGAGTCTGGTCGTACTATACCACTTGTAAATCCTCTTGCTCTTGATAAATCAACGAAGAGCTCAGTTTTTGCGTACATGATTTTTGTCAAAGAATCCCTAAAAGGCCTTAATCTTTCATCAAAGGTGAATGGTAAGAATCAAGAAGAGTTAGACTTCTCTAACTTTCTAAAAGGATTCCAAGATGTGTTCATCGATGATATCCCTATGGACTTACCTCCAAAAAAAGGGGATGATGACCATTGAATTGAGCTCCTATTAGGAAGCTCACAGCCTAACAAAGCTCCCTATCGAGTTTCACAAGCTCAACAACATGAGATCATGAGTCAAGTACAAGAACTGGTAGACAAAGGGATGGTGAGGCCTAGCTCTTCTCCCTTTTGTTCTCCAGTCCTTTTAGTGCAAAAGAAAGATGGTACATACCGCATGTGTATGGACTATCGTGCACTAAACCATATCACTATCAAAACAGATTTCCCGTACCTCAGGTAGAAGATCTGTTTGATAAGCTACAAGGCTCTACCTACTTCAGTAGGATTGACCTTAAAAGTAGCTACCATCAAATAAGGATAGTGAATGAAGATATCCTAAAGACCGCGTTTCATACAACGTTTGGCCTTTATGATTATCTAGTCATGCCTTTTGGCTTGACTAATGCAACAGCTACATTCGATCGATTGAGGGAGAAATTTTTTAGACCCTTCCGCAAATTCACTAGAGTGTTCTTTGATGATATCATCATCTACTCCAATTCCTTGGAGGAACACAAGCAACATCTCCAAGTGATTTTTCAAGCATTAAGGGAGAATAAGCTTTTTCTCAATCAAAAGAAAAGCAAATTTTTCCTTCAAGAGATTCAATACTTAGGTCATATTATCTCTCGAGATGTTATCCGTATGGATCCATCAAAGTTGGAGGTAATAAAAGCATGGACTAATCCAAGGAATCTACATGAGCTAAGAAGCTTTATTGGTATGTGTGCATACTATAGACGCTTCATAGAAAAATTGTCTCAGATAGCAAGACCATTACATGACTTAAAAAAGAAAAACGTCAAGTATTCATGGACTGCTAAGAAGCAAAGTTCTTTTGACAAGCTCAAAGAGAAGCTTACCTCCCAACAACTAGTCCTTATGCTTCTGGGTCTCTCAAAGCCATTTGAGGTCCAATGTGATGCTTGTGGTGATGGCCTTGGAGCGATCTTGCTTCAAGAAGGGCATGACATAGCATATGAGAGCCGAAGGCTCAACACGGATGAACGGGTCTTAGGCATTTATGAGAAAGAGCTGTTAGCTGTTTTACATGCCCTAGACACATGGAAGCACTATCTATTGGGGACTCCATTCATTTTACGAACAGGCCATCAAAGTCTCAAGTACTCCATGACGCAAACAACGCTTTCCGACAAACAAATAAGGTGGGAAAATTTTCTTTCACAATTTAATTTCCACATTTCTCACATTGCTGGTAAGCACAATCAAGTGGATGATGCACATTCACAACGACCAAAAGTTAATGATGTGTCAATAGCAACTCACAATGATCTATCTTCTATGATAGATGAGTATGCTACTGACCTTGACTTTAAAGACATAATGTCAGCCCTTGCTTTGGGGAAGAAAGAGTAACCATTCAACTTACATGATGGTTATCTTCTCAATGGAAATAGGATATGTGTTACCCACTCCCTTCGTGAGAAAGTCATGTATGAGTCCCATGCTCCTCCCTATGTGGGGCATAGAGGCATTCAACCTACTCTTCGAGGAGTAGAGACGTACTTTTATTGGCCTACCATGAAAGTGGATATACAAGAGTATGTTTCAAAATGTGTAGTATGCCAAAAGACCAAGTATGATAGAGGGAAGCAACCTGGATTACTCCAGCCATTACCAATTTCTAATTCACCATGGGAGAGTATATCCATGGATTTTATCTTTGGATTACCCTAGTCTATCCATGGGAATACATGGATATGGACAATAGTAGACAGGTTTAGCAAGCAAGCACACTTTATCCCTGTCAAGAAGACTATTAAGGCACACCAAATGGCAACTCTCTTCATATCATAAATTTTCAAACACCATGGATTGCCAACATCCATCGTGTCAGATAGAGATCCTAGAATGACCAGTAATTTTTGGAAAGGTTTCTTCAAAAATATAGGTACAAGATTGAATTTCTCTTCGGCCTATCACCCACAAATGGATGGCCAAAGTGAGATAGCCAATCTTACGATTCTTGATCTACTAAAGACCTATGTTACAGAAGTAGATCAACGCTCACAATGGTAAAAGTATTTACCTCTTGTAGAGTATGCGTATAATAATACTATCCATACTTCTACGGGAAAAGCACCTTTTGAAATCATAGAGGGAAGACCTAAAAGTCCCTTGCTACTTAGAGTACATGGGAAGATCTTCGTTGTCGATGAGTATAGCCGTGACCTGCAAGCATCTTTTCAAAAGATTAAGGAGGCTATATCCATCTCCCAACTAAGGCAAAAATCTACTGCTCACAAGCACAGAAGGGCCTTAACATTCAAAGAAAATGATTGGGTCTCACTTAAGTTTCCTAAGGCTCAATTGAGGCAAACGACAGGTGAAAATCCTACGGGCCATCAAGAGTATCATGCTAAACTAGCAAAAAGATACTATGGTCCTTTTCAAATTCTGAAGCCAATCAATGAGGTGGCTGTTAACCCTCACGGCTCACGGACACCCATCACCTACGATGGACGTGTATTATGTATTTGGTAGAGTCAGGTACCGGGCTTGTCGGACCAATAGGGAAAGGTAGAGTGATCGCCGATGAGAGGCGCACTTTAACTTGGACATTCAAGGGATTAGTTGGTTAAGCATGGGCGCCCAAGTGTGAATGGGGTGAGCTCCTATAAAAGCCAACTAAACCTAATTTTTACTCATTCTCTCATTTGTGCAATTGAAGAGTGCTCTTGCTCCATCTCCATCTTCTTCTTCTTCACCTCCTTGTGTGTGTGTGTGTGAGAGAGAGAGAGGGAGAGTGTGTGTGCGATCGAGCATTACGAAGGCACGACGGCGGCGAAGCGGTTGAGCGCGGCACGACTGCAGCTTCTTCTTCATCGCGGCGAGGAATCCACCACGAAGGCGAGCGTAGAGCGGTGAGTGACACACCCTTTGTTTTCTTGAGCTTGCTAGTTTAGGCTTGTTGTGTGCTTGGAGCCGTTTGTGGCTCGCATACGGTGTATTGGCAAGTCCCTTGCTTCGACAGTGCGGCAAGGAGCGCACATTTTTGGCGCCGCTGCCGGGGATATGCCCTACACTAAGCTCGGTTAGCACTTTACGCTTCCTTGTGGTGCAATTTCTATCATAGGAAAGGCGGGGAAGGAGTGTGTGGAAGGTTTCTGTTTTTTGCGTTTTCTGCAATTGCTGTCAAGTTTCAATTTCTGCTATTGTGTGTGTTTTTTCAATTTCTGCAATTTCTGCGTTTTCAAGTTCGGCGTTTTCAATTCCCGCAATTTTTCGCATTTCTGTCAATTTTCTGCATTTCTGCGTTTTTTCAATTTTCTGCAATTTCTGCAATTTCTGCATTTTCAAGTTCGGCGTTTTCAATTTCTGCAATTTTCTGCATTTCTGTCAATTTTCTGCAATTTCTGCGTTTTTTCTGCGTTTTTTCTGCAATTTTTCTGCATTTTCTGCAATTCCTGCAATTTTTCCGCAATTTCTGTCAATTTTCTGCAGTTTCTGCGTTTTTTTTGCATTTTTTTTTAATTTCTGCGTTTTTCTGCATCAACAAAAAAAAAAAAAAAAAAAACGCGAGCGAGTGGGTGGCGATATTTTTCGAAAATAAAAAACGTGACTCTTAAAACGTACGGGTTGGTTTGTACAAAAGATAGATCGGGATCGTTTTCCCAAGCCCAGGCCCAGGCCCAGGCCCAGGCCCAGGCCTCAGTCCTCAGTCTTATGATATATACTAGACTCACTCTTATATATATACCCTACTCCCTCAAGAGAGAATGAGAGCATGTGGGACAAGTCCTCCACTCTCCTCCTTTCTCTTCCCACTTGCACCCTTAGACTTTCTAGTTTGGGCCTAGTTCCCTACTGGAAATTGACAGTTTTAGGGATTTCGAGGGCATAGAGTGACCAAACGGAGTGCTGTAAAGCACGGCACGACCCTCTGACCGATACGCTCGTTTCGAGCTATCACACGGCCCATTCCACGACACGCTCTAAAAAATCTAGCAAAAAAAACAAACAAAAAACACGCTAAAAACTAGTCACAAGGCCTCCTAGAGCAGCTTTTTGACACCTTAGGGTATTAAAAGCACATGCACTTACGCTCTGGGCGAGTGTTAGAACACGAGCATATTGAGGGTGCCTCTGTTCATACGGACACCCATTACCCATCCACGATAAGCTCTAGACCCTCAGCGGGGACACAAGGTAGCACCACCCAAGACCCTAAAATAGCCGCTAGTGATTCCTCCTCCGACTCAGAAATCATGGAAGCATACCCTACCCAAAACACTGAGAGAGAAGGCCATGCAACTCCCGAAGCTCCACAGCCTAGTACTAGTATGTTTAGCCGTTTCATGGAAACATTAGGTAGAGCTACTCGCTCGGAACCTGATGCAAATGAAGCACACAAAGGGGGTGGGGAAGTGGACTCTCCTTTCACATCGCACGTGGACCCCACACCCCCAAAGAGTGTCCATGTGGATATCCTACCAACTTCTTACCAAGAAGGCCCTGTTGAGCTGCCTCCTTCAGAAGTTCCCTCTAGAGTACCGTTGGTGACAAGTAAAACCACGGGGAGCAACATTGCTTCTACCTCACAAGAAACCGTTAACACGTCGACTCTAGAAGGATTGTTCATTAATGATCATTGGACATACGACCTCCACACTGAGGTGTTGACGGATCTACACTCTGGCCACGCCTACCATGTAGGATGGATAGAGATTGTACAATCCACCTCTAGTGCCACGAGCATCGAAGATCAACAGAAAATGATCTGTAATGTTATCCATGGCATTATTCAATCAGAAAGGCAAAACCGAGGGGTAAATATACTCTCAACTGGCCCCATGAGATTTCTGGATACGAGCAAGGCTCAACAGCCTACTCTATCTCAAATGGAGACTCCTCTAATGAGCCCCATGGACCCATCTTACGTCATTTCACCTGGGGTCTCTATGCAATCTGAGCCTCCGAGCGAAAACTTTAGCTTCCCTAACTTGGCTCAACCCTCTATCAAGGAAAACACAGTGCTCACTCCAGGGATAAGCCTGACAGAGAATGTACCGATGACATCTACGGTTAGCGCAGTGCCACTACCTAGTGTCGTAGTACCTAATATGGGGCCTCGACCATATGTGCCTCTAGCCCCTTATGCACACATGGCCCCCACACCTCCAATAGTACCACTTGCTTACGCTCCTCGAGTGCCGCTCCCTAGCTCTTATCTGAGTGGACCTATGCCCGGTTATGTTCCATATCCTGCATCATCCACACATATGCCAAGACCGGTACCCGTTCCTCTCCCACATATGATTCCAAGAGTACCTCCGCCGGCCCTGCCTCCTCACATAGGTGACTTGGCAGTGTTTGCTCAAACCATAGGTCGATCTATCGCGGAAAATATGCGTCATGCATCTGATAGAGAGCCTAGAAGTAAGGCAGTACAAATTGCCAAACTCACGCAAAAATTCAATGGGGACGAAGATGCTAGGAAACACATTGAAGTGTTTGAACAAGTATGTGATTCCTTAGGGGAACGCAACGAACTACATAAGTGCAATGCCTTAAGCTTGACATTAAGTGGGAAGGCTGGAGATTGGTATAGGACCCTAAGGGTGGACGAGAAAACAATCTACCCTACCCTTCGAAGGTTGTTTCTAAAGGAGTACATACGAGAAGGTGTGCTTTGGGGTGTAGCATCTCAGCTGCAGAAGGCCGAACGTAAGGAAGGAGAGTCAGTAAGGGACTTCATTAGTCGTCTAAAGCACTTAAACTCTCGCTGCCCTGTAAATGAGCGCTTCAACAATAACCAACTGCTTGATCGATTCATTCGAGGGTTGAGGAATGAAGGAATCTATAATGGACTAGTGATTAGAGGTATCACAACCTGGGAAGATGTCACTGCCAATGCAATCCAATTAGAGGACAACTTGATGATAGCAGGCATGAGGGTGTCTACTGACACGAGATCCACTAGCTCACAAGCCATTGAGTATGAACCCATGACTGCAAAGCCCATTGCCAATGAGCCAAAGGTATTTGAGACATTCTTGACAGACCTCACCAAGGCAATCCAAGAGTCTCTTAAGGATAATCGACCCCCTCAAAATAGTCACATGTATCCAAGAAGGGAGCAACAATGGTGTTCCATTTGCTTAGGTCCACATAGCACTAGTGAGTGCCCTACGTTTAGAGTAAAATTTAATGGAACTTGCAACGCATGTGGTAGGTATGGTCACCAAGCTAAGGATTGTTTAATGATCAAACGTATGATGGCAAATAGACCACTTGTAGCCTGGACGGATGCGCCTCGAGCTCCTGTATTGATGCCTACTCCACCTGTTGAGCAACTACCGCAACACATGGTCCCTAGATCTCAAAATGTTGTACAAGCTACACCGCTACCACCTCCTGTGCTAGGACCGCAGCCCCCGCATCCAAGAGTCGCCCCTATGAACCAAGTGGGTTGCGAGCCATCAAATGCTTATGCAGATGGTTGTGAGGAGGAAATAGACACTAGTATTGCCTACGGACTTGATACATTGGAAGAATGTCCTATATACTACATGGAAGATTGTTGGGGACAAGTCAAGCCGGTTTATCAAGCTGCTGCTCTCGCATCCAGAGGTCAAAATATCAACACCCAGGCTAGGAGGCCACCTCTTCAATGCTACGAGTGTGGTGGACCACATCGAGTAGCGGAGTGCCCTATTAGGCTGCAAAAGAATGCTGCACAGATGCAAATGAATCAAGGGAGTACGTCTGCAATGCCAATACTCACATGTAATCGTTGTGGCATAGATCACTTGATTGCCCAATGCCCCTATAACCCAAATGCGCCTAAAATCACACCCCTAAATTTGGTCGAAATTGCTAGTGTGACGTCACCAATACCACCCGTCGCACCCGCTTATGCGATTACACGGTCCATGCTTCAAGGGCCAGGACATATCCTCGAAGAGAGAGATACCGCGTCAGTTATCCAAGCAAAGAAAAAGAAGACACGAAGGAAGAAGTCGCAGAATACGGAAAATTCAAAGCCAAGTTCCAAAACAAACATAGGAACAGGAGATGACCCCGTGTATATGAATGACCTCGAGGATGATTCAGATTCAGTCGAGACAATGGAGACTAGAACCAATACCACAAAGGGAAAGACCGACAAAGAAAACCGTAACATGGAACCAAATGAAAACCGAATGAGAGAAAACCATAAAGAGCCTCTGAAAACACCACAAGTGTTTCCAAATCCAATCCAAGACCCCCAAGATAAACCGCAGGGGCAAAAAGGGAAGAATCGTAAAAAGAAGATTGGGACGTACCCAAACCCTGTAGACGAGATTAAGCAGGTGAAACATCTAAGAGGTTTAGTGGAGGAGACTCAAAGGAAACTAGAACCAGAACCCATGCATATCAAAATTCATGACACTGTGTTTCCCACGCAAGTTCATCCACCCCACATGAACCATAGACCGTTAGCCATATCTAGTATCATCCAAGAAGGGAGTGAGGACAGGACATCAGAAAGTGAGCATACACCCTTCTTGTTGGAAAGGATGTTTAACGAAGGAATACCTGATCCCATTGAGGAATATGAGATTCCATCCTCACCAGTTCCTAGTGAAGGACCTACACCCTGTAAAACGCCAATGAATGTTGCCAAACTAGTGGACTTCATGTCTTCTGAGGTCCGAACCACGATCATAGCAAAGCTGTATGGAGATCCTGAGTTATTCCTTGCACTTCGAGCATTCCTTAACGGAGAGCTACGAACGGGATTACCGCAGTTTGCGCAACCAAATAGGCCTGACTCGATTATGATTGATGAGGAAAATCATGTGCAATCACTTGACTTAGATGGACACGAGTCTGTGATTGAGGTACCCATTAACGAATTAGGGCAGTATTTTGAAGGCGACGAGTCTAATGCGACCCTACCCATCACTACCAAGGGATTAACTATAAAGGGAATTCTGGATGGTGGTGCGGGAGTTAGCATCGTTACAAAAGATTGTTGGGAATCCATGGGAAAACCCCGCCTCGGTGTTACTAACATTGTGGTAAAGATGGCAAATGGTACCATAGCCAAACCTATGGGGATGCTCAAGGATCTTAAGATCAAAGTTCTAGGACACAAGGTACGACATACGTTCATTGTAATGGATTTCTCTAAACACCTTATGTCATATGAAATGATTTTAGGACGACCATTCATGAGGGAAGCACAAATGGTTCACGATTGGTCTAAAAATCATGTCTATTTGCAATTCCAAGACTCTATCCTTAGAGTGGATTTGGTGACTGGTAAGGTACACCCCTTAGGGAGTAAAACCATTATTGATCATCGCTCTGACACCACAGTTCACTCGGCCCCACTACAATATTGTTACACTTGTAAGAAGGATATAGACATTGGCCAAGATTCTCCTTATATGGATGTGTTACCGGGTATGACGGAATCAGACAATGTGGATTGGGTCCACCTAGCATCAACCATAGACACTTGGGGAAATAGGGGGACGACCTGGGTAACACCTGAGGGGGATGAAATGCCTATACCCTTAAATATGCTACAAGCAATGCATATCGCTTCCGACAAGACTCATCCTAGTGTAACGAAGAAAACATACAAGTGGGTCCCTAAAGCTTCTTTAGTGACCATAGCTAGTGCTAAAAAACAGAAGCCTTGTAAGAAATGTACCACTCACTCCAAGAAAAGTAAGAAAATGTTGCGATGGATCCCTAAACGACTATTGGAAGCCCAAGGCTACTATCAAGGAAATGATCAAATCTGGGTGCCAAAACGTAGATTGTGCTCTTACCTATCACCTGACCCAAGTGAGCCCAATCCCGTAGCTCCAAAACGAATCAATGATCGTGGAAAGAAAAAAATCACAGAATGCTACACACCTGCTCCCGAGCTAGTTTGGGTACCAAAGAAAGAACGATTTGTTCCACCTAGGTCAGGAAGGGGGGAGTCCCATGAAGATTCTAGCTCCTCATGTAATACATCCATAGAGGTAAAAGATTCTACACAGCCTCCATCTATAGTAGTGGACCTCCATGAAGCTACAAAAGAATCCACACCTCTCAGTGTTCAAGAATCACCTGATGAACCACTTCAAGTTCGATCCTGGGAGAGTACCTTACCACCCTTGCAGCTTGACAAGGCACCTAGGGTAATAGAAAACTACTGGCAAAAATCCTCACCTATTACCAACTGGAACAATTGGTTTCAAAGAGTGACAAGCTCATTTCAAACGGTATGATCTACCCAAGGAAGGGGGGAGTGTTTGCTGACAGTCATCATTCACTTGTTTCCCTCTCAACCTTTTTCCCTGACCTCTTAATCTCCGATCTTAGGGAATGTACATATAAAGCTTTATACTCGCAAAAAAAAAAAAAAAAAAGAGCAAGAGCAATTAGCACACGAGTATGCACATTAAAAGTCAAAACATTGACTCAGACCTACACATGTCACATCTGGTACAGTGAAACAGAAACCTATGCCATAAAACACCTTTGATCCTCATCACTTGAATGATGGAGGGTAGGTAAGATTAGTACGATAGGAGTGTTTCTGTTTTAGAGTTGAGTGATTAGAAAGTTCTCTTTTCCCACTGATGTGCCTCCTAGAGGTATTGTTTGTGTTTCATAGTGTGTACAGGAGCGTGTTGCTATTGATAGGATTTGGATCTTCATGGAACCTTCAAATCAAGCGCGACCATCAACACAAACAGGTGTTTCTTGTCCATTAGCATTGCCCTTATCTTTTTTTGCATCCATGTTTGTCTGCTTTGATTGTGATCGGTAGCATAATATTCAGCGCATTGGCTTAGTATCCAACATTTAATTCAATGCAATCTTTTGTCATAATCACTTGTTTAGGTGTAAAAATCAAGCAGTCCGACTAAGCTAGTTTGACCAAGCTAGGTATTAGAAATCTTCTCTTAATACCATGGGGAATGCCTTCCTAATAAGCAATGGTTACTTAGGTTCTTAATCCGATTTAGGCAGCATTGTATGAAATGTACTAGGGCTTTCTAGTGGGCTTAACCCTATTGACCTTTAGCTTAAGTATTATAAAGGGAGTTTACTAATGTGATGAGCCTGGGGAGTGTAACAGTGTTATATGGCCCCCCAAAGTTACAAAATTAAAATGTTGAAAATGAACAAGCAAAAATCAAAGTGCCACAATGTAAAATTTTAAGCTGGAAGAGAAATCTCAGCTTGATTTGGTACTTCACTCACATGTATTGCCTATGGTACTAGAGCCCTAGAGGTTCCCAGTGTGGGCGCTTTTCCTTGAGAAGCAAAAAACCCAAGGCATACAAAATAAGCACACACATCATAATTGAATCACTGTGAAAAGACTTTGGGGGGTCAAAGAAAAAGTAATCAGTCAGGCGATGATTTCATGAGAAATTCCTTTTATGGTAGCTTAACTACAAAGTTTTCTAGATATAGCCTCTAGTCAGCCCTCGAACATGAATACTTGGCTCTCGCGATTAAACAACTTAATTGACCACAGAAAGTTAAGAAGCTTACCCATGGTATTAATATTAGATCTCTAGTGCTTTTCGACCGTCAAATTAGCGACCCCAGACTTGTTTAATTTTTTGCCTTTACATCTGTTTATGCATTTGATTACATTGCAATTTAATGTTCATTGCTAACAAATTGTTTGAAATTCTTTGACCAATCAATGTGTCTACCTAAAACTGCATATGCTTTTTAAGAGAATGCCATTACTGTGCCAATGTTGTTTTATTTTGCAGTGACTGAAGAAGGCTAAGGACATTCATCTCAAATGCTCTTCCACCTCGACGATCCAGCTTCAACTCAATAGCTTCCGAGGACGGAATCTACATCAGGAAGGGGGGCATGTTAACCCTCACGGCTCACGGACACCCATCACCTACGATGGACGTGTATTATGTATTTGGTAGAGTCAGGTACCGGGCTTGTCGGACCAATAGGGAAAGGTAGAGTGATCGCCGATGAGAGGCGCACTTTAACTTGGACATTCAAGGGATTAGTTGGTTAAGCATGGGCGCCCAAGTGTGAATGGGGTGAGCTCCTATAAAAGCCAACTAAACCTAATTTTTACTCATTCTCTCATTTGTGCAATTGAAGAGTGCTCTTGCTCCATCTCCATCTTCTTCTTCTTCACCTCCTTGTGTGTGTGTGTGTGAGAGAGAGAGAGAGGGAGAGTGTGTGTGCGATCGAGCATTACGAAGGCACGACGGCGGCGAAGTGGTTGAGCGCGGCACGACTGCAGCTTCTTCTTCATCGCGGCGAGGAATCCACCACGAAGGCGAGCGTAGAGCGGTGAGTGACACACCCTTTGTTTTCTTGAGCTTGCTAGTTTAGGCTTGTTGTGTGCTTGGAGCCGTTTGTGGCTCGCATACGGTGTATTGGCAAGTCCCTTGCTTCGACAGTGCGGCAAGGAGCGCACAGTGGCTTATCAACTCATTTTCCTAACCATTGGCTCATACACAATGCTTTTTATGTGGGCCTACTTAAGCCCTACAAAGGAGAGCCTCCAAATGAACCAATTATGAAGACCCTCCCAAAATCAAAGACCAAGTAGAGGTGCTACAACCCGAAGCTATCCTTCGGCATGACGACAAGGTACTACGACATGGTAAGATTATCCGATGGTATCTTATTAAGTTCAAAAATTATCCTTTTGAAGATGCTAGATGGATGCAAGGAATCCAGTTTAATGATAGTATGAACCTTGTCAATACTTACAATGCTACGTTAGAGTAAGAAAATGTACATGTTTCTTTTAAATCATCAATGGTTTTTGTCTTATAAGACTAATTCTCTCTTTATTGTGCACAAATTCAAGTAGTATGCATACTAAGAATCATGTTTGGGATGACAACGTCTCTCAAACACCATGTAGATTTTGTCACTCTACTTGGGAGGATGAAATGGACTAAAGAGCGGACATGCTTGCGGCAGCTATGTCTCCCAAGCACCAAAATGGATTAGTTATCCATCTTGGAATGATGTCGTAGGGTAAAAAGGGATCCTCTACCCGCTGAGACAAATTGACTAATGACTATGACTTTATCTCTTTTACCTCATAGTCAAGGACGACTGTGATTTCAAGAGAGAGGTAATGTCCTTAAATATCTAATATCTAACCAACCCAAATGATTTTCTCATATTAAATTGATCATTTAATATGGGATAATAAACGGGAACAAGGGTTAGAATATAGACATGTGCTTATGGATCTATCTCAACATGGGGCCAATGGTAAAGGGGCCCAAACGAGAGATGCTCTGTCAAAGAGAAAGGTTAACTAATGAATCTTGAAAGACCTTAGGGTTAGCTTCAATTAAGACCTCCAATGGTTAGTGTTAAAAGTCCTCTAACCTTAAGCAAGCTAGGCCTGTGCTTGAGGTGGGAACTCGACTTAAACTTAAGCAAGCTAGGGTTGTGCTTGAGGTAGGAACCTTAAGCAAGCTAGAGCTGGGCTTGAGGTGGGAACCCGACCTAAACTTAAGCAAGATAGGGCTGAGTTGGAGGTGGGAACTCCAACTAAGGTGCTTGTCATGCTTGATGACTAAGGTACTTGAGGTACTTGTCACATTTAATGAGGAAGTTTCTTGAGAAGCTTCCTATGCATGGGGGGTAAGATGCTTGAATAAAAAAGAGAACCTACACACTTAATGAGGAAGTTGCTTAAGAAGCTTCCTATACATAAAAATCTCAAAGTTAGGGAAATTCTAAAAGATCACATGGGACACATGTCAGACTCTCACTAAGATTAACCACATGGTGTGCTTGAGTGCTATTGGTTGGACTAAAGAGGGGTCCAATGAGCTTCTACTTCCATCTAAGAAATATCTAGATATTATGAAGCTCTCTCTCTCTCTAAGGGGTAAGCAGGAAACTTGTCAAAAGACTACCCATGTACTTGACTGCATGCTGCATGTGATTGGCTAGGGGGATAGGGGTCCAATGAGCTTGCAACATGCAGAAATGCCACCACTCGCCCAAATCAAGGAGGGGGCGTGCTAGGGGGATATACTCCACACACACACACACTCATTTGCAAGGCCATTCTCACTTGGTGAAAGTTGAGGAACACCACTTCCTTCTCCAAGCTTGTGAGAGTGAGAGCCTACACCAACACTCTTGGCTATGGAATGCAAATCCAACCAAGAGCCATGCTTCAATGCTTAAGCTTGCCACTTCTCCATCTTCATTACTATGCTATTATGTATGCTAGAAAGAAGAGTAATGATAAGTGAGGAACTATTTCTTTCTCCTATGGAATGTTTCTTCTTCCTCTTCCCTATCCTCATTCCCCGCTAGCTCTCTCCACCTTCGAAGGTGTTTGAGGCCTTGGGACTGAGGCTTGGGATAGTTAATGCTTTCTTCAAGTTTATGTTATGTTTGTGATGCATGAAGCTTTCCATCTTTATTGCATCACCTAGGTCATAAGGAACACAAAGATTGTATTGTACCAAGTCTCTCTTGATGGGAGAAACTATAATACAAATGCCTATTGGAGGGGGGACCGGCTCCATATGAGTCCGGTCCTCAACTCTTGTCATGTTCTCTAAACTCTCTCTCTCTTGCGAAAGTATTGTTCATACCAAGTTAACTAAGTACCATGTTTATGTTGCTACCATCAATTAAGTTCACCTGCTATGCTCACAAAGTAATCTTTTAAAAGTGCTTCACCTAATTTCCTAATTTCGCTACTTTCAAAGTTCATAGGCAATTTCCATTACAGGGCACTTATCCTTCGTTTCCCTTCCATGGAAGCAAAGAAGGACTTTTTGAAGAAGACGGGCATCTTTCTCGGAGATGACCTCACCCTCTTGTAGATTGCTCATATACAGGAGGTAATGCCAGATATTAGAGCGGCGAGGGAAATAGAAAAGATTTATTTTTATCGAGATGGAGGAATGGTGATACTAGAGCTCCGCATGACGGTGCAAGACCTACGGGACCACACTCAAATTTTCCACTTGGAATTGTAATGGATCCCTACACCTTGATGTAGATGCTTTTAAGGATAGTTTCACTAGGAGGGACATCATCTTCTACTCTGAGACACACCAGACCCCTTGGAAATCTATGCTACATGTCAGCGGATACAGATGGGAGATAGCTTGCAAACAAGAGACTCGATCAGAGCATAGAGGATGAGGCTCAGGGGGAGTGGAAGTTTTATTCAAGGAGGAGTTGCAACCATTGGTACATATAGCTCGCAGGGATGAGTAGGCTAGGTACATGTGGGTGAGACTAAGGGCAAAGAGAGGCAGATATCTCTACATTGAAATTTGCTATTTTCCACTGAGTAGATTAGTATACGCACCACCTAGATGACAATCTCCCTTTTCTATTCTAGATGAGGACATATGGTTCTATCAGAATGGTGACATTATCATCTTAGGGGACTTCAATGCTAGGATTGCCCATCACTAGACGATATTTTATGATACTTTAGAGAAGATACTCAGGTGAGGCATGGAAACTCTTTCATGAGCACTCCCTCCCTCTTTCCATTACTTCTACAAAGGCTTGGGTCCAATATGCATCATCTCTGTACACAGTTCCTGGACAACTGCCTCTTCCCGGGGGCCCCAAGCCATGCCCACACACGTGATTTTTCACCACTAGATGGTCAAGAACTCCATTGATAGGATGCAGACTGGGAGAACATATGATCATCATGGCTTAGTGACTGAGCATTTTATACATGCCAAGGATTTTCTATCAGATCTTCTAGCAGTGATGTTCAATTGTGCCATTTGTGAGGGCATGCCTGATACTTGGAGTTTATCTTTATTGTACCTATCTTCAAGTCAAGAGACCCTATGGATCTTGGGAATTAACGCACTATCATTATTGGACACGCATTGGCACAGTTGTATGCATCCATTCTTGAGCAACAGCTGAGTAGATGGGTAGAGAAGGAGGGCATATACACAATCAATCCATGGTTCCTGTTTTTTATTACTCTATTGTTGTGCCCAAAATTCTCTATGATAGGAGATTTATTATGCTTTTTGCGTGCTCCATGGATCCTTATGAATGTAAAGGTTTGAAGGAAACTACAAAAACATGTATATAATAACAATAATGAGTGTGACATATATAAAATTTGATGATAGTGCAGCAGAATGGCAAAAACGCGACTCTTTTATACATGTTTTTTATGTACAAAAAAAATTATGAGGCTAAAACAACCATGTGTAAGTTTATTACCAACCCATTGATGTTAATGGAAAATTTTATATCATGATCTATAGAAATCCTTAGTCTTCTCAATATGCAATCGATCGTAAGAAATGGTTGTTTCAGTGTTTGAGCAAAATGCAATGGTACATCAACTTCGGAGGCTTGTTATGACGAAAAGATGAGAAGTTTTACAAGTTTCTCATTTTTCCCATATGTAGTGGTTCTTGAATTATAAGCTCAAGAAAAGATTCTCTAAAAAGAGTGGATTTCTTTTGATGTGTAGAACCAAATGCTATAATGTACATAGTGTGATATATGCAAAAACGGATGCCATGGTTGCAGGCGTGTACATACCTTGTCGGGCATGCAACACACAAGAAGTGGCACTGATGCATGTTTTACCACATTTAATCATTCCTTTTTTTAAAAAGGAATGTACAAATGTCAAGCGTTTTGAAGTGGCACGCTTGTTTTGCTTAGAAAGTTCAATGCGGGTGATCTCGGCCAAAAATAGCAGGTTTCAAGCACACACATAAAAGACGTGCTTTCCAAGTGGAAAAATGAGGTTCAATACAAAATTTGAGCGTAGTGGGATTTTTCCCAACTTGTTTGGGCATTTTATAGACAAAAAGGGGCATTCTAGGGCTAAAAAGAACTCAAAATGCCACATCAACGATGATTCCATTATTGCTCAAGCTGAGAGGGAAGTTATAAAGCCAAGAATGAGCTCATTTGGGCATCTAATCAAGGAGACACAACCATTCCAATCCAGAGTGCTAGTGCGGTCCTGTGCTACTTCCATTACGTGTTCGAGGCTGTGAGGCCACCAATTAGGGTTCCCCCTTCTCAAATTAAATCTTAGGCTTATCCAATGAAGTTCTAAAGCTTCCATGAAATGGTCACAAAAAGTAATTGAAGCGCCAATTTAAGGTTTTTAACAGGGCGAAAGAGCACTGCATTTGTGCAATTGGGAGCGAGGCTACCTAAACTTCACACACACAAAAGTTTTGAGTTGATCTTTGTTCTTTTTCAAAGTGAATCTTTCATGAATGGAGTTGTTTTCTTTTGGAGTGTGTTTTTAGCTTCAAATCTTCTACGAGTTGCTTGATTTTGCTTTGAATCCTCACAATCAGAGGCCCGACGCTTTCCTAGCTCCATTGCACACTTCTTAACACATTTTTAGTAAACCCGAAGCGAAAAGGGAGTGCAATTTGATCCCGTCAAAATGCAAATGTTTCAAGCCTTTGTTGTGTTTATGCAGTAGCAGCAAGCTGCTGAAAGGAGGGAGCTTTCTTGAACCAAAGCACTTCAATCAGTGGTGAAGAAATTGGAAAAATTCAATGGTAAAGATGTAACAAAATATCTTTGTGTGTATGTAAAGGAGATGGAGTTGCATCGAGTGCCCGAAGCAGAGATGGTACAAAGTTTTGAGCTAGCCGTGGTTCCTAACATTAGAGAGCATGTAAGGGGAATTAGAAATGATCATAGGGGAACTTGGGAAGCATTTAAATTAGCTTGAAAGGAAGAGTATTTCATGGTGGACTCTGAAAGGGTGACAAAGATAACTTTGCTAGAGTGGGTAGTTAGGCCAAAAGAGGGACTTTCACCTACCAAACTACTAAGGGAATTTGAACGCCACCATGATCAACTCTCAAAGAGTGAAAAGGCTAACTCTAAACTCATAGAAGATGGAGCTCTTTTTACAAGCAGTAGGAAAAGAGATTCAAGTGAAGTTAGAGACTTTTCTACTTGAGGATAATGATGTTGAGCATGGCTTAAAGACCAATTGGATTGAGGTCGAAGATACCATTTCACTGCTAGCTAAGCAACAACGACAAAGAGATAAGATGATAGTCAACCATACTCGATATCCAAGTGTTCTTGAGAGTCCCATAAAGCCTCTGATTGTGGCTCCAAAGAGTGACAAATCCATCCTAGATATATTGTTAAAGGAATGCAAGATCTAAGATTAAAGCTTACAAGGCTAGAAGAAAAGGGGCAACCATCAGGTCAATCTATGAGGCAACGACCTAAAAACAAAGAAGGCTTTGTAAATAGATGTATATGGTGTGATAGTAAGGACCATGCAAGGAGAGATTGTGAAAGATTCAAATATGCTTTGATGAAGGAGCTTGTTTTCTTTAAGGATGGTAAGATTGAAATGGGTAAGCTCTTGGGGACAAAGTTTGGAAAAGGCAGGATGAAGAAGCTAGTTGAAGACATGGCTACTAGCCATGCCATTTCAATGGTCAAGGCTTCCGCCTATGGGTTGAAGGTGGAGCCTATTAACAAGAAAGGAGTTAGGATTGGAGAAGAAGAATCTAATGGATTGGGGAGATATGACCATGCGTAATAGAATCTTCTATGAAGGGTAAAATGACTAAGGAGGTTTTGCATGAAGCTGGAGATTGCATTCGGCTAGAAATAGGTTGGAATGACCCCGTAGACTCTTTGTCAGTGCATGCATACATTGCTAAATGTCAAGCCAACAAGGCTGTTGTTGGAGAGAAAAAACATGGACGTGAGAATGGGGATGAAGGGCCTTCAAAAAGGGCCATGAGGAGTGGAGACATAAATGAAACAGTGCCTCCTAGACCAGCTTCTCCCCAACAGATGCATATCCATAAAGTGGCCTATGCAGGAAGCCTCTAAAGCGAAGAAGAATGAAGCAACGAAAGCCAAAGCAAAGGCTCCGGCCTACAAACTCCAATTTTATATAGAGGCAGCAAGATTGATCTCAAAAAGGTTTTGGAAGAGAGGATTTTGAACATTAAGGTGGAATTTACCTTGGGTGAGGTCCTTGGCATAGCAAAGCGGGAGTTCCATGAAGAAATAATTGATATTATAAAGAGAAAGCGACAAGATTCTCTTACTAAATCTATCCATGTATAGGATGAGGGAGAGACTTTAAATGCACAGGGAGTACATGGCGAGCGAGGTGATGAAACTGTTGTTGGATGCTACAAGTCTAGGGGAAGAGTAAAATAGGTTTGCTTCTTGGATAATGAAGATGAAGTCGAGACCACTCACAATAGTTATTACTCAAAGAGTCATTGGGCAAGATCAATTACTGTTGAGACCTTGGTAAAAGTGGGAGTCTTAGAAGAGCCATACATTGCATTGATAGATCATGGATCAGAGATTAACCTCATGTCAAAGTGTCTTGATCAAAAGGGAAAATAACCAATTATATAAATCATGATAGATGATCTATGCAATAAACAATTTATTAGGGGAGTTGTACGGAGCTTGTCCAAATGTAAGGGTGACTATAGAGGATGTGAAAGATGACCAAAATTTCTTTTTCTAGGAGATGTCTACATATCCTATTATCCTTGGGCAGCCATACATCAATTCTACTCATATGGAAACAAAGGTGACAGATGATGGGTTAGCTAATGCTAGGATAAGGATCAGGGATGGAGAGCGTGCGGTCCAATTCCTTACTGTTTGTGTCAAACATGAAAAGAATCGTTAAAATCTTAAAGAGCAACCCTTGCCAAAGACAAACAAAGAATTCAAGAACTACATGGATATGAGGGTTTTTGCCATGTACCATTGTAGAGAGAGTTTGCAGCGGTACAAGAAGATAAAGGTTCTTACATGATGTATATGCAAAGGAGGTTTTTTTGTATAGGATTTGAAGGATTATCGGACTATGGATCTATTTATTTTACAAAGTGTGAGGACTTAAAGCGGGGTGAAAGACAACATGTAAATAGTGTACAAAAAGGTTTGAAGATGAATGGTTTATCAGAAGATGATGAATGCATTGCTGGTCTGTTTGATGTGTTCATTTGTGGATACCATGCAAGACTTGAAGTCTTTAGCAGATTGCAATTTGCGTATGGGAAATGTGGTTGTGAAGGTAGGCTCAATAGAAATGTACAAAATCATTGAGGATTTCAAAAATTCTCAAGGTGTTGATGTACGAGTGGAGACCAAGTATAAATCTCTAGAAAAGAAAATAAAACCAGTGGCATTACCTCTACGAAAGGACTACACAGATAAGATGGAGCAAGCTACTTTGCAGCCTAGCTTTTGTGAGCCGAGCAAGATTGGGCATAGGTTTACAAAGGATTCTTTAAAGGAGTTAAAGGTTGGTTGCAAAGACAATTTGGTAGAGGCTAAAAGAGTATGCTTTGAATAAATTCTTGCCAAACATGGAAAGGCTTTTGCATTTGAGCCACATGAGATAGGGTGTGTTGATCCTTCCATTGTCGCTCCTATGGTGATCTTCACTATCCCTCATGTACCTTGGAATTTGCAGCGTATTTTGGTTCGAAAGGCACGTTTGCCAAGACTTATTGAGTTGCTTAATGAAAAGATCAAGACGGGTATTTTGGAGCCTTCTTGTGCTCCATACTCAAACACGTGGTTCATAGTTCCAAAGAAAAATGGTTGTTTATGCTTTATTCAAGATATGCAACCTATGAACAAGGTTACAATTAGAAATGTGGGTATAGGCTTTGTAGAGGAATTTGCAGGAAGGGCGATATTTTCTATGGGGGATTTGTACTCAGGGTATGATCAGTTCTAACTAGCAATGGAAAGCACGGACTTGACTACCATGAGGACACCTTTGGGTTTGGTAAGGATGTTCACCTTACCTCACGAAGCAACTAATTCAGTTGCACATATGATGAATGGTATGAACAAAGTCCTACGTGACTTCATACCTCAAACCATGATGCCATTTCTTGATGATGTGCCGATCAAAGGATGCGATGTATGTGATATGGATGTGGCTCAGGACTCGAGGGGGTGTTGCAAGCATGTGGAAAATCATATCAATGATTGTGATAAGATCTTGTCAAGGTTGGAAGAAGTGAACCTTACTTTGTATGGGCAGTAAAGTCAGTGTTTGGTGTGAATGAAGTTCTTATTGTTGGACATATGTGTGGGCCATACGGTAGAAGGCCTTGTTCGGAAAACTGATGTGATTCAAAGAATGAAAGAGACATGTATTATTGTGACTAAGGTTTGAAGGTTCTTGGGTGCATGTGTGTTTTATGTTATCTGGATTTCACATTATGCGCATGTGGCAGAACCTTTGTATCAACTTTTCAGAAAGAACCAAAAATATCAATGGGAAAAAATGCATAGACATGCCATGAGAAAGTTAAATAATTTGTTTCTTATATCTCTAACTTTGAGGAGAGTAAACTATGAATGTGAAAGACATGTAATTGTGTCAGTGGATACTAGTCCCATAGGAATTGGATGGGTGATCGGGCGACATGATGACGATGGCAAGCGATATGTGGCAAGATTTGGAGCAAAGGTTCTAAGTGCTCGTCAACGCAAGTATCCTGAGGTTAAAACAGATTTATGGGGACACCACTAAAGTGTGACAAAGAATATTTGATGGGAGAAAATGTAATAGTGGAGATTGATTGTCTACCCCTTCTTGGAATGATCACAAGCTGCTCAACTCCCAACATTGCGATGTTGAGATGGATTGCCTACATAAAGTTCTTAAATCCAGAACTTAAGCATATTGTAGGGAAAGATAATCTAGTTGTGGATATGCTTTCAAGAGCAAGGTATGAAAATGAAAAAGACATGGTTGTGGAGGGCAATGATGTAGGCACGAGGTTCTATAGTAGCTCTCATGCCAAGGGTGATCATGTTTGTCTGTCAAATTCACTTGAGTCATTCACAGAGGACCTATATCAAGGTGATTTGTTGCTCATTGGACGTTATTTGAGCACTTTGACAAGGCAAGAAGGGTGGATTGATCAAGAGTTCAAAAGAATACGAAGAAAGTCCTATGGATACTTTTTGAAAGATGGGTACTTATTGAAACACCCAAAACAAAGAAATGGAATTCCATTGAGATCGTGAACGATAAGGACACTCAAAATGAGCTGATGAAAATGTTTCATGAGAGTCTTTATGCTAGACATAGAGGTGTATGGACCACCTTTACTAAAATGAAAGAGAGGTATTGGTGGAAAGGACTGTATAAAGACTCTATCTCACTTTGTGGAGTCTTGTGAAACCTGTCAAATGTATTCAAATGTGTGTCATTGTGATGGGTTGCACCCTACTTACACATTGGCCATGCATTATAAGTATTCACAAAGCAAAATGTTGAAACTTTCATGTATGCCTAGCTTTTGAAAATGAAAGAAGCCATAGCTTAGTAGAAAATTCACTTAATCCAAGACGGCAAAAGAGATGTAAAAAAGAGCATAGCATGGAATGATTTCACCTATTCGTGCTCTTTGAGAATCCTTTGAGCAAAGCATACATTCATTGTATAGAAGCCTCTTGATTCTTTTATTTTCAAACCAAGCTTCTTGAAGCTAAGTATTATCTCCAAAAAACATTCATTGAAAGCTAAGAAAAACACGCACACAAAATTATTAAAAACCTAATGCTAGGGTCTTAAACACCCTAATATGCCAAAGGGAAAAAACCCTAAGGACAAAGTGCCTTTGGTTATGCACATGGTGCTCTCGAGTAGTAAGTTAGATTTGGTTACAATGCCATTGGGCATGGAAAATGAGATACATAGTTCTTGCACAAGAAGACTTAACCAACCAAGTTGAAGGTCGTTCTCTAAGAACAAAAAGCACAGAAGGGATATGTAAGGTCCTCTTGGATGATGTAATTAACCGTTATGGTTGTGTTGGGAAAATATTAGCAGACAGGGGTGAGTTGGATGCTGATAAAGCCAAGGAGTTTTTCTCTAGGTTCGGAATTAAACTTGCTCTTAGTATTGCATACAATCCTGAGGCAAATGGTAAATCACAGCGTGGGCATCCTACTATCATTAAATCTTTGGCCTAGGTTACTTCCTTATGCGTTATGGGCTGATTGTACAACTCATAGCTCAATTATTGGTTATATGCCTTTTGAGTTGATGTATGGTCAAAAAGCTATAATGCCAATTGAGGATATAATTCCCAAATGGAATGTATTGCCTTGGGAGGATGGAATGAGTAGGGAAGACCTCCTTTCTTTGTGCATACAACACTTAGAAAGAAGGCCTCACAATATCGAAATTGCAGTAGCACGATTGAAAGATGCAAGGTTAAAGAATAAGGATAAATTTGATAAGCGACATAGGCTCAGACCTAAAGCTATTGAGGAAGGTGATTGGGTGTCTTGTTTTTTGGACCAAGTTTGTATTTTTATGATTTTTTTGTTGAAATTATTGAAGTCCAATGGAAACTTTGATACATACAACTATTATTCCTTCAATTTTGGGATACTTTTTACCCCATACAGCATACTATACAAATATGGCTGAGTGTTTCAATCGAAGAAGTATTAGAGCCATTCTAGAGTATGACAAATATAGTTTTGTCAAGATTGCTAATTCGATAGGCCAATTGTGTAAACTTTGTAATATCTAATCATAACCTTCAAATTTGTCTTTACATTTAGCAACTTTGATACATACAACTATAATTCCTTCAATTTTGGGATACTTTTTACCCCATACAACATACTATACAAATATGGCTGAGTGTTTCAATTGAAGAAGTATTAGAGCCATTCTAGAGTATGACAAATATAGTTTTGTCAAGATTGCTAATTCGATAGGCCAATTGTGTAAACTTTGTAATATCTAATCATAACCTTCAAATTTGTCTTTACATTTAGCATTTTGTACAGGACTCTAAAGTTCATAATGCGGAACCCAATTTGTTCATGTTTGCTATTTTTTATTACTTCATCATTGTGACCAAAATCCTCCTTGGTAGGAGATTTATTATGCTTTTCACATGCTCCTGGCTCCTTATGAATGTAAAGGTCCAAAAGAAACTACAAAAACATGTATATAGTGACAATAATGAGCGTCGCTATATAAAACTTTGATGATAACACAACAAAATGGCTACTTTTGACCAAAACCCCATCAATTAGTCAGCGAGATTCTAAGTGAATCTGGAAATTCGAAGCAAAATTCTCTGTACATGGTGCCATCAACGCCCTGCACACGCCGTTCACACGCTCCTTCGTATTTGTACATGCCTCAGCCTCTGCATAGGTCTAGTCCGATGATCGCCTCCCATCTCCTCCCTATCTCTATCTTGCAACACAATTGGCCTCTCTCTCTGCCCTTGAGAGCACTACTCGCATGATCACCTGCATGTCTCCCTGCCTACCGGGCTATGCACATTCAATATAGGTGCGTGCAGTCATCGCCATGGCCTGCACGAAAGCGAGAGACAGCAGACAGAGGAGAGCCCCATGATTTGTGTCTGAGAGAGAGAGAGAGAGAGAGAGAGAGACCTTCAGTGCGCGATCGGCCACTGGTAGAGAGAATAAAAAAAAATCATCATCCTCCGCTCTCGCTCTGGCACCATGTCTTCAACCTCCTCTCGCAAGTTGTTGCAACACTCCAGCTCGTGCTCCTCATGCCTGCAATAGAAATCTGGCTGCATTCGTCTCTCAATATCGACCTTGCCGCCATGCCAAAAATCTACCCCCTCTCTTATCCTCTCTCCTCCACGTGCCACATTTTTGTTTTTTTCCTTGGTAGACATGAGAGCATCCCCCTGAGATTCCTACTAATTCACCTGCTTCCCAAAATTAGAGGGACATACTGGCAAAAACGCGATTCTTTTGTACCTAGTTAGATGTCCCAACAAAAAAGGCTAAAACAACCATTTGTTTTTATTACCAACTCATTGAAGTTAATGGGAGAATTCATATCATGGTCTATAAAAGTCCTTAGTCTTCTCAATATGGAATCGACCATAAGAAATGGTTGTTTTGAGAAAAATACTTTGGAGGCTTTCTGTGACCAAAAGGTGAGAAATTTTACAAGTTTCTCATTTTTCCCATAAATAGTGGTTCTTGAACTATAAGCTCAAAAAAAGATTCTCCAAAAAAAAGTGGATCTCCTATGGTATTAGATATTTTTTTTCAACCTAAAGAGATACTTTCATGTCTCTTTGCGTCACATAATGCTAAAAAACTCTCTTTGATACACACCATTTGGTCTCTTGTAAAGAATTGCTCTCTCTCTCTCTCTCTCTCTCTCTCCCCCCCCCCCCCCCACCCCCACCCCCAAAGCGTTGGTCTAACGGTAAGGCTTTGGCCTCTCAACCTATAGGTTGTGGGTTCAAATCCCCCTTTGGGTCACACTCAAGAGGGACACCTTGTTCTCACTTTTCTTGCCCTTGGACACTCAAGTGCATCCTCCTCCTGAGGTGGGTCACCCGAGGAAGTTCCTAGTTGGTTGCCACGAGTTCTCTCCATCGTTCCTAGCACGTGGTGCATCAATTAGGTGGCCATGGTGATGCCTATGAATGACTCTTGCCCGATGATACGCGGCTCTTGTCGGACCATGTAACATGGCTAATATTTGAAAGGGATAAGCACCTCCCCTGCCCTGTGGTGTGTCGGAAAAAAAAATCTCTCTTTCTCTCTCTCTCTCTCTCTCTCTCTCCACACACACACACATATCCTTTCTGTCACCAAAGGAGACTTTGGTTATCCTATTTCCCTTAGAAGTATCGAGTCTTAAGTTCAAGAATTGTCAAACATATCTTCTCTCTTTCTATATCCATAATAACTTGAGAGACTCCGAAATTGCGTATTGAACCTAAGTTTTTACTCCACAGTCAGACTTTAGCGACATTGGGAAGTGGAAATTGAGCATGAAACCCAAAGGCATTTCCCCTCTTGTCAAAGTCCAGGGGATGGGGGTAGAGGTTCTCAACTGTCCATCTCCACACCTTTCCTCATCGGAACCACACACTGCAATGCACGGATTTCCACCAGCTCAACATGTAGAATGCCACCGGCCTCCTCAACCCTGGGGTCTCATCAACTTGTGCCACATCAGCAGTGGGAATGACACATCGCTCTCACATAGCAGAATCTACTTAGAAGTCACTGTCGCTCTGGAGGGAGTCACCTCAATTGTCACAGCTCGCTGCCTGGCCCCCTCGCCTTGGACGTTTGACGGTCAAGAATGGTCGTTTAGTGACCAGTCTCTGTTTTAATTTGGGCGACCGACGAAGCCCAGGAGCCATGAATGGTCACTAAATGACCATTCCCTCTGTCTGTTGAGTCTTAGGACCTTACTTTTAAGTCAACCCAAAAGAAAAGGTGCCAAAGACAAGATATACATTAATTACAATTTGACTTCCTTAAAAAATACAAAAAAATAATGAGTCAAAGACAAAGAATATTAAAAAAGAGAAATAAAACTTAAAAATGGAGACACTAAAAGCAATTTTGAAAGGTATTCTCTAATGGAGGTCAAAATTCATGTGCATTTGTTATTTGATGACTATCCAAACGCAAAAGAGACTCAGATTTTTAGAAGAGAGAGAAAAATAAAAGGTGGGCACAAAAAAAAACACTACTAAAAATAACAGGTAGGCACAAAAAAAAGACTATAAAATATCAGACGACCTTTCAGATACGATAAAGACATGACAAAAAGAAGAGAAGAAAATTCTCTATATTTATTTTTTATATATTTATTTATTAATTTATATGCATTTTTTTTTCCATAAAGGGCGTGAGAGCGTTATATTAAGTAGAGATCAAAATTACATTATGGGGCTTTACAAAATGATACTTCCGACAACAGCGATTTACATTCCGGATAATTACAAAAAATTGGGGGGGTAACATCCCCATTCTGCAAACAAACCAGGCATTTAAGCTGACAGGTTTTCCAATAGATCCTACATGCGGGCGACCAGACGTATCCCATTGTTGTGCAGCCTTCGAAGCCTTTCAACGTCCATTCTGCATTCATCAAGCATCCTTTGCAGGTGTGTGTAGGAACCATCAAGGAGCACCTCCTGTTGCTTGTTTATGTTGGCGCTGTTGTAATAGCTCATGCAGTCGGTGAGCACTTTGAAGCTTGCTTCATAAACTCTGCATTGATCAAGCTTTAGCTGGTTAACTTGCAGGGAAAAGCAATGAAAAAGTTCTCGTAGACTTTTATTCTGGTAAGCCCTGTTAAACAACCTGTCATTTTGGTCAGACCAAATGATCCAAAAGAATTCCCCTCTTATTCTATTCCAAAAAACCGGTAATAGAGAAACTGAATCCCCTAGAAGAAGCTGCTTCCAACTGGGTGTGAACCCAAGACCTGTATTAAGAGGGGCCAAAATCTTAAGGCTTTTAGGACAGTTGATGAAAAGGTGGGGGATGTCCTCTTCAAATCTGTCGCATCGTGTGCAAGTTCCGTTTCCTAGCCCAGCATTCTTCATTCTCTGGCCTGTCCAGACTGCTTTGTGCAAAATTAGCCAGAGTAGAATGGAGTGCTTTGCAGGGATACCCCTGTTCCACAAGGCCTGGAATTTGAAAGTCCATTGCCTAGAGTTAAATGCGACTTTCCATTTCCTGTTAAGAGTGTTGTGCAGAGGTTCTTTCAGGGTAGGGTTCAGAGTAGGGGGGTTGGCCAAAGCGCTCCCATTTTCCCAGTGGAAAGCCTTGGGGGAGGGGTTGCTAGTGATCGAGAGGGTCCATTCTAGTTCCTTTGGGAAGAGAGCCTTCCTTCTTTCTAAAAGTGCTATCTCCCACGGTTGCAGTGGGTACCGACTTGTGAGTTCGGTAGGGGAGAGCCACCTATGCTCAAGCTTGTGCCAAAGGTTCCTCTAGGTTGAGATTCCTTTGTTGTGAATGCGTTTGGCCGTCCTAATCTGAGAATGGCTGAGGGGGGGGATAGGAGGCATAGCCCACCACAACGATTCGTGGGTTCTAAGATAGTAGCTGTGTTTGGAATCCCAGTTTACTCTAAGCAGCTTCATGTATTTGTTCCAAGCTCCCCACAGTGATCTGAGAAGGGGGGAAACACTAGGGGTTATCTCTTCAGGGCCAAAGAATATGGAGATCTAGGGTAGAGGGAGCATCCCCTTGTGACCTTTAAGTGAAAACTTGCTGATATTTTTGAATAGCAGTGTTGCCCATTCCTCTTCAGGGTTCTCTAAGGCCCTAAGGATGAGTTTCACTGCCAGCTTGTCCGCCCATTTGCTAAAATTGGGGAGTCCCATACCTCCTTGAGCCTTGGGTAAGCAGCATACATCCCAGCTTACTTTAGCTAATCCTTTTCTCAGTGGGTCCCCCGACCAAAGGAAATTTCTACAAGTTCTGGTTATCTCCTTTAGGTGTGAGTCGGGGGGTCTCCAGCAGGAGAGGAAAAATAGCACATAGCAAGAGAAAAAGTGTTTGATGACCAGGGCTCTTCCTGCTATGTTGGACTGTAACCCATTCCATTGATTTAGTTTGCCGGAGAAGCGATCCAAGACCCATTTCCACCTTTGGGACATGGAGATTTTAAATCCAAACGGAATGCCTAATAATCTGAAGATGACTCCATCTTGAAGGACCGTGCATCCTTGTTCTGTGATCCATCTAGGAAGTGGAGGAGAGAGGGAGGCCCTAATCCCGGTTTTAGCATGACTTATCTTAGAGACAGAGGTTGTGCAGAATGTATCCAAACATTTCCAAAAGCTTTGGAGTGACTGTTCATCGTTATGGAGCAGAGCATTGGTGTCGTCAGCAAACTGAGACAGGCATTGTTGCTTGCCATCTGGAAGCAGTATTCCTTTGATAAGTGCTTCCTGCATTCTGGTTTTGACCAACTAGTTGAGAGAGTCTGCAGCAGTGGCAAAGAGCAGGGGGGCGAGGGGGCATCCTTGCCTAATCGATCGACTGAGAGGGAAGGGATCCGAGAGGCCATTATTAACTGCTACTCTTGCCTGAGCATTTCCTAGGAGTGTCTTTACGAACCTGACTATTCCTGGTCCAAATCCCATCATAGCTAAGCAATCAAGTATGAATGTCCATTCCAGTCTGTCATATGCTTTGTCAAAATCGACTTTGACAAAGACAAAGTCTTGGCCAGTGTCTTCTGCATGCTCTATACCTTCCCACAATTCTATTACTGCTTCCATGATTCTCCTGCCTTTGATGAATCCTTTCTGTTCTGTGCACAGCCATTCAACAAGGGTTGGGGATACCCTGATGGAAACAGCTTTGGCGAATATTTTGTAGGTTGAATTTAGCATAGTGAGAGGTCGCCAGTTTGATATGATCTCCTTGGGCCCTTTCTTGTGAAGAATTTTGATGACTCCAGTGTTGAGTTGAACTGGTAGAGCGCCATGTTTAATTGATTCTTCCCAGACTTTAAGGAGTATGGGAGCAAGTACATCCTTAAAGGTCTGGTAGAATTCTGCTGGGAGACCATCAAGGCTTGGCGTCTTCTTCGGCTTTAAGGCCTCAATGGCTCTCTTAATTTCCCCTACTGTTATGCCTGAATCAAGTTGTACTGCTAAGTGAGGGGGGATCACTTGTTTCCTTGACTTTCTGACTGTGGCCCGGGCCGAGATTACCTCTTCTCCCAGAGTTTCCTTGGGACTAAAAAGCGAGGAGACGTGGTCCTTGACAATAGCTAGATTCTCGCTTTTATTGAGGGCCTTGCTGTTCTGTCCACCTAACAATGGGATGGCCTCTCTACTATGTTTCTTTCTGAGAATTTGAAACATTTCTTTAGTCGGTTTGTCAACTTTTCCTGCCCACCAGTCCCTAAAGAAAACTGCCGCATGTTTGAGGGTGAGATCCTCCTCGACCCGAAGTTGGTGCCTAAGTGTAGCAATCTTGTCCTGAGTATCAGTGTTCAGGCTTTTGCTTCCTTCCAAATCAGCTAATTCGATATAGATTTGGTCTTTGCGTTTTCTTCTTATTTCTGCAACTTTCTTTCTGAACATTATCAAATCTTTGTGAGTGTTATCTATAGCTATTGTCCATGCCTTGGAGGGGGTGAAGCCCTTGGAGAATGCCTGTACCTAGATTGACTTTATGCTGGTCTGAACTGCCTCCAATTGAAACAGGGAAGGGTCCGTGTGAAACCAGTGGTTCATTATTTTCTTACATTTGTCATCCAGTGTTATAACTAGAGGATAATGATCAGAGGTGCAAGAAGTGATCCTAGGTTTGGCCTTGATTCTGTTAAAGCTTCTGGCCAAAGCCGTGCTTAGGTAGCATCTGTCAAGCCTTGCTTTTCTAGCATTGTTACCTCTAGAGTAATTCTGCAAAGTGAATTCCCCAAGAGAGCCTACATCCCACAAATCAAGGTGCTCCTTGAGTCGATTCCATTCATGCCTTTCTGCTCCATTGATCACATTACCTCCGAGGGGAAATCGGTCTTCTATACTCCCAACCATGTTGAAATCCCCTATGAGGATGGTGGGTTCGTTTAGATTAATGAGTTGTTGCCAGAGTTGGGTTCTGTTTCTGACAGACCCTCCTGCGTAGACAGACATAATCGTGCATTGCACTGGTGACTCAACAACAACCCCTACCCAATAGGTGCCTCTACTTGATTTTTCTGTGTTCACTTTCCAAGACAGAGGTATGCCAATGGCAGTGCCTCCAGAACCCTTCTCGTGAGAGGAGCATGACCAATTGTGATCTTTTGAGATGACATTCAGTCTTTAGGCGAGCTCTTCTCCAGCAGTTTTCACTTCTTGCAGTCCAATGACGTCCCCACAGGGAAGTTTCGGATCCATCCTTTGACTTTTTTGGCTTTGAGAGGGTCAGAAAGACCCTTAATGTTCCAGGAGATTACTCTCATCTACAAATACGTTTCTCCTTGCGATTTTTTGTCTGAGCTCGAGGGGAGGGCTGTGAAACCGAGTTGTGCCCTCTTTTGTTGTCCTTCTAGACTTCCATGGGAGAAGGCCCTACCTCTGTTTTGCCCTTCTGGCTAGGTGCTACGTTCTCTTTCTTGGGGTCACTGCTGGTTTTAGACCCGTTGTGAGTTGGGTCACTCCCCTTGTCTGCTTGATTGACTTGCATTTCCAGCCTAGTGTCCGCGTCGTCATCATCCTCCGAGTCGGGTTCAATGGACTCTGCCACGTCGGATTCTTCCCATTCTGGCAATACTGCTAGCAGGGCGAATCGATTGGGTCCTCTCGTTTTGCTCTTGTCTGTAGCAGTTTTGTTTGTAGCTACTTTCTCTAGCTTAGAGGGAGTGGGGGCAGGGGCACTCGCAAGTGCAGGAGGGGAGCTCTTCTGCGGGGTAGAGTTCGTGGGGGCTTGTTCGGCCTTGGGGTTTTTCTTGGGGCAATCCCGAACGAAGTGCCCTTTCACTCCGCAGTGAAAGCAAGCGTTGGGCAGGTACTTATAGCTTAGGGGTTGTTCGAAGCATTCTCCATCATCAAATGCAATGAGCATCGATTGTGGCAGGTCGACTCAGATGTCCATCTCAATGAGGGCTTGAGGGTGCCATGCAGGGATATTATCCCCTCTCGGTCTACCACCTAATACCTTGCCTAACTGTGAAAATGGATAGCCAACAAGACTACAACCCAGCGCCACCTCCGCCTGCAAACTCCTTCCATCGGGTTACTCACTTTTAGCAATCTTGAAGTTTCTTATCTTGCATCCTTCATTCTGATGTTCTTGGGCATACAACTTCTCTGGAAATGCATTTCTAGAAGACTTTGGCTCTTCCCCTGCTACCCAACCCGCTTCAACCGCCCTTAATGCCGGCACCTTGGCCCTCCTCGGCATTCTGGCCAAGGGCCTCAAACTGTACTTTGATGGCGAGCAGGAAGAACTCATCCCCGAGCTATTCCATGTGACAGGTTCTGTCCTTGCCTGTGCATTCATAGGAGCTTGCATGCCCTCTATTGCTTCCACCGACCGCAGCCAGCTGTGGAGCAATTTCACCGGCACAGCTTTGCTCCTCATGACCTTCACCTTCAATATTACATACTACACAACCTACCCAGAAAGAGTCAAGTCTTACAAAATTATAAGCTTTCTTTTCGGCCATCTGGAAGTGGAGCTTGCTTGTTTCATATTAATTCTCCGCATCCAATCGTTAGCCATGGATGAAATGACATCAGATGTAGCAGCTTGTGTCGCAATGCGCTAGCAGCAACTCCAAACGGGGCAGGCCACGTCAGGAGCAGAGAAGCAGGTGCTATCATGGAGCTGGGACGGGCTGGAGTGCACTACCTGTGTAAGACTACAGAATGTTGCTTCAAGATCGCCTTCAGAAGTCATACTATTAGCAACGATGCTAGACAGTGCAATTTACTCATCCTACACATCATTATATCTAGTGCCTTGTACAAATGTAAGTATAATACTGTTTGGATTCATTTGTCTCGGTCGCTGGCTGAGATCACTAGCCATGTGTGATAACCGACCCCTTTCATCGCTTCTGTTCGACACCCATCCATTCTACTGGCGCCGGAAGGTCATGAATTTTGTGCTTCACCTTACAGCAGGCCCGCATTGTCCATTACATCCCACTTTATGGAAGCAGATCAGCTTTATTCTCAAAGCCACAGTCTATTGTAGCTTCATCATGCCCCTCTTGATTAGTCCCCTCTATGGATTTATGTTGACCTGTACAATGCTAGCACATACTCTGCCTACCTTGTTAGTTCGCATGTCAAAGCCTCCACTGCTTGTGCTCATTTACTGGCCGATCTTGTTGCCAGCTAAAGCCCTTTTTCTGATGATTTATTCGAAAGTCATGGGATGTTCCATGATGATGCAAATGCCAGTGAGTGCGGCATTGCTTCAAGTAAATCTAAGTGCAGGAGTTATACGCATACCAGTGAAGGACCCACACACTGTCCAGAAATTGTTTGAAGGGTACTCTGCAAGACTGGCAATTCAGAGATGCATCAAGAAAGCCAAAAGCAAACCTAACCAGGCCTTGGAGACTTTCTTGAAATTGTCCGATCAAGCATGCTATGGTAAAAACAACGCTGTCTACGAGGTTTTAGATAAAAAAGGAGCCCCAGATGTGGCTATGTTGCTGGAGTCTCACGATTCTTTCGCTTCTTAATGTATCGGGCATAGTAGAGGTAAAATTGTTTAAAACATCCAAAAGGACTATGGCAACGATGGAAGGGTCACAGTGGTGGATGAGATGCATGCACCCACTGTCTGTTCTAAAGAGACATACTTGAAAGCCTCCTCCACATCGTTGTGGTCATCCTTGCTGAACAAGAGAAGGTACAAAAAGCACCACAAGTCATTGTATCTCTGATTACATGATAGAAACTGTCTGGTTGATGATCTTGTTATGGGTTTTGCAAACTCGAACTGGTCTGACAACAGGTCCTGGCAGCAGAAAGCTTCTAGGTGTGGCATCCAAGTGATCAGCCCTGCGGACATTCTGGATATGCACTTGGAGACTAGAATGAGACAATTACAGAAACACAGCCATGTGTTTTCATGGACAATGGAAGTGTGCTCTATCAGGCAGGTATCTCCCTGATTCAGTGCATTCTCCCTTGCTGCCATCTCTACATCCATACATTACCTCATGGTGGAGGTGCTGGCTGCCTGCCTCCAAAGCCTACCCGCAGTGCTTCAGACACGCACAAGAAGGGCTGTTTGCAATGGCAACGTAGATGACATTGAAACTGGTATTTTTCTAGTATGCAATTTAAGAGTGGTTGGAAGGAGAAGGGCATGTGTCAACACTACTATTGGCTTTTCACTGGTATCAGAGCGATTTCGAGCCCTATTTCTTTACTCTTTGGAGATGGACAAGGGCTTGTTCAAATTCCACAAGTAAGCAAATTGACATCAGACAAGATTCGAAGGTCACAAGCGGCCAATGGACGGTTGCCTTGTACTCACAGAAGTTTTTGATGATACAAAATTCATGATAAATTATAGCAAAACACAGGTCAAAGTTCGCAAACCGCAGTATATTATAATCTCTACAAGAAGTTTGGTTTTTGGCAAGTTTTTAAGGCTTGCAAAACCGCCCTTGGCTTTTCACTACTTTGGATGGTCTTGCAAAGTAATTGTGGGGCACCAAAATTCGACACCAATCTAGGAAAAATTATTGGCATTGGAATCAATTTTGACAAGGCTTCCGGCAAGGAGATATTGTCAAGGGACAATCGACAAAGTTTCCAAAGTCTTCCAAAGCCGTTTGAGGGCATGGCAAGGAAGGAAATAAAACATCTATTTTTGGTTTACATGCAAAGTGCCAAGCATACGAGCAGAACATGCAAGGCATAAACAATGGCCTTAACATACGATGTGTTTTGGACTTGTTTGGAGCAACGATTCCTTTTGAACTTCGGATGCAAGTCAAGTCAAGGGTTGCAAGAACAAGGAGGCTAAGGTAGCCACCGCTCGACTTTGGTGCAATCCATAAGCAAGTTAAAATTAAAGTTCTAAATTCTAAACTTATTGAACATAGCAAATCTCTCCATAATCCAAGTATGAAAAGCAAAGTTTGCTTATGTAAGCAAGGTTTTGAAGTCAGGCAAAGCATGCTAGCTAAGTTTATTGAGATATCTACTCTCAACATTGGATCATCTAAGGTGCACTTTATGAGTGCAATAGTCCAATTATGACATGCATTAGTTGCAAATACTCTTTATGTTTCCACTATGGCATGCAAGGTCAATTAGTTGTTGAGGATTGCCAAGATCAAATTTTTTCCACTTTGCCAGTTGTCCATTGTTACGGTGGAGCAAGGCTCAATCAATCTCCAAGGTAATTTTTTGACAGTCGAGCAAAGCTTAACAACAGAACATAAGCAAATGACAAGCTTGGCCCTTGAAGAGTTTTATAATGCACATCATGTGACAACTCAAAAGGCTCCAAAGATAGAAGCTTGACAAGTTTTTATTATTGAGATGTCATTATCTTTCCTAGATATGGAATGCTTGCTTTCAAGGTTTGCGATATGTTATCAATATACAAACTTGGGGGCTTTACAAGTGTATATGAATGGTTATCTGATATGACCAAGCCAAGGGGCTCACCAAGAACATAGGATGTGCTTCAGGTATATCACAATCCACGGCTATGAGCAAGATTGGAAGTAAAGGCAAGGCTTGTCACCTTTGAGGTGATACATTAGTTGATACTTCTTACTACATTGTAAAATTATGGATTCAAAATTCATTTTCAAGCGAACATTTGCTTTTGGATTCGAAGGTAATATGTACAAGATGGGCTACAAGTTTGGAAAATTTCAAGTTACTATTGTTTTTATGCATTTTTTATCTCTAATTTCGAAAGATCTCATGCCTTGCTAAGCAAGGGGCTTTGGAGGAGATAATGGGAAGCAAGGCTTCTACCCCATGTTCGTTGAGATAGGATCTATGAAAAAGCTCCAAGGGCTAAGGAAATTAAGATACGAGTTCACATTTTATGTAGGACAAGGTCAAATCATAATTGAATATATCACTGCTAGTTCTAGATAGGTCAAGGCACTAGGGATATCGGCTCCAGCTTTTGAGGCCGTCATTGTCGCTAAGGGCTTATCCATCTATTTATGATGTGTGGCATGCAAGGCGTGCTAGTAAGGTGGACTTCATTCCACCCAAGCAGTTTTTATGCTTCCACTTTGGTGCAAGAAACTATGTCAATGACATTGATGCCACCTGATGGTTGGTTATTTGCTTGATAATCAAAAGGATGGATTTGCATTACTTGGTGGTATCAGCATGCACTAGAGTTGCATAATCACTTCAAAATAGGCAAGATCTTGTTTGTTTCCAGCGATTTTTGCTGATGACTCTTTGAAGTTGTTGCAAGAGTTAACCACAATTTTAACCTTCTACAAATAAATATAACTTGAGTTTGGTAAATTTGCTTATACTCATTGCATATAGATGTATCGATAGGCACTATACATATCATTGGTTCTATTCATAAGGTGCATACACTACAAAAGTTTTTTTTCTTCTTCAAATGTTAGGTGAGTGACAGACATGGTTTAGCTATCAAGCAACAAGTTCATTTGAAAACATGAACCTTCTAAGAGAGCCTCAAGGTAGGCAATCACTTCATTCCATTGTAGTTCTGGTTGCACCCACATATTCACCATTGTGTTGTTGGTCATACATTTTCTGAATTCTATGCAAGGAATATTTTAAACAAAAGGAAAACCAAAGAATATTAATATGATTACTTTCTTTTGGGGTTTTGCCAATGTTTCTCTCAATGGGGAGATATGATTGTTCAAATGATCAAGTTGTGAGTAAGATTCCAGCTTGAGAGGATCTCTTGCTTAGTCTATAGAAACAGTTGTGTCTATAGAAGTTGCATTTTTTAAAAGGTATGATCCAACTTATGATTGAAAAATCACTCCATACATGTTGATGGTCATTTAGGTGACCCCTTCACACTTATGCTTTCTGAGAAAGAAGTTTTCAACTACAAATGGGTAGTAGAGTCTTCTTACAATCAATATTCATTGCAGTAGGGTAATGTATGATGGTACTCATCTACCTCGTAGTTTAAGCAGTATCCTTTTGAAATCTAATTATGGATTTCGGGTGTGCAAGCTAAAACCAAGGTTTCTTGGACGAGATAAAACCAAAGGTTTTCTTTTAATTTGTACAATGGTGTTGCACACCTTTTCTTGATGCAAGTGACTTAGTCGTGCATTTCTGTAAGATAGCAGTTACGGATGGGCAATGATAGGACCAGTGAGAAAGGCCCTATGCTAAGCATGAAATTCAAGGGTCTCTAGGCCAATGGCTATATAGAGAGTGGTTGGGAGGAGAAGAAGTTACTGCATAGGATACCTCCTCTGCTAATTTTTCATTCTCCATGTTTAATTTTCCTGTGTGGACTTGAGGATTCACCTTTAGTGGTCACCTTTGTAAACAATTAAAGACCTATATGGTAGGGATCGTTCTTGGCATGTGTTTTCCTTCAAAAGGTGTCCAACATGGTCTAGGAACTTGTATCACATCATAATTATTATAATGGTTGAAAATTAATTTAAAAAATGTAATACAATGCCACATTGCAAAAATGTGTGCATCCAATCCTTGATGCTTCATTGTATCCATCCTTGATGTGTAGATGTTAGTTGCCTTTAGCCAAATCCTGTTAACTGACATCACATCAATTAAGATTCCCCCTTCCAACTTTAGTGCCCATCTGCGGGCATTTTTTAGAAGTGTCTGTGGAAATTGGAAGGTTATTTATTGGTTGTTGAAGGCTTTGTTGTCTTCATTGGTCGATGAATTTGTTGGTGAGGTTCATCCTGCTATAGCATCTTGAAGTTCCAAAGTTTCAAAAAGCTTAAATATGCGAGTCTTTGTTGAGGCATTGTTTGTTGTAGCAACATGATTGCTATCTTTGCTGATTATTTGATCAAGTCATGTGCAAGGGAAGGAGGAGGTGAGGGATCCAGATATTATGATCAAATACCTAGATAACCAAAGAGAAAAACACCATTGGGGAAAGATGCCTTTGGAATATGCACACTATTGTAGTATTGTGATGATTTTATATTGTGAATGGAACCTCAAAGGATAGGTGTGGATGTTTCATGTGCATGTGTGTACTACTTTCTATCCTTCCAAGTCAAAACTAGATCTATGTGGAAGAAGAGTGATGTGTGGTTGTGGTGTGTCACTTGCATATGGTTAAAAGCTTTTAAATTGGTGATTTGAGATTATGTTTATTCACTAGTCAAATCCTTTTGCATAAAAAATTCATCTGTAAGGACTATGTGTGCTAGATTAGTTGCCAACAATGATTGCAATTAAGACTCCAAGTGTGGGAGTTGGTTTCATTGATGGTTATGGTTATGGTCAAGGGCTAAGGTTTCCCTTATGAATATGGTTATGGGTTTTGGTTGTGGTAGCAAATGTGGCTCTTGGATTTCTAAAGTGGTTTGTCACGATGATTGTGCATCACCCAAAGTGGATTGGAGTGCTCACCCATGTGATGAGATATAAAATATGGATAATTACGGTTTGATTTTAGATTGAGGAATGGTTTCTGGTAGATGGATTATGTCAAACATACAAGGGTAGGGACTGTGTACAACTTGATTGTCTTGGGAAGGATTGTTTATGCATATACGCGATGCTATGGTATGGTTGGACTCATTTGCTATGTTTCTCCTAGAAGATTTGATACAAGACTAGACCCACTTAAATCACATAGTCTAATAGAAAGTGACGATGACATACCACTATACTAAATTGGGGGTGTTTCCTAAGTCTTCTTTTAGTTAGGCTCATCTACACAATTACTGTATCGGTGGTTAAACTAACATTCACAACTAGCACATCGAGTACCTTGTTGTAGCTTAGTTTAAACACTATGTATGGCACTGCAGAGGTGTGGCATCTAAAGTGGTATGGTTGGTGGTGATTTCCTACCACCTATTGGTATTTGGGAGTCCTTCAAAGCTCACACTCATGGAAGGAGGCAAAGTAGCTTATTCGTAGTGTGGTATGGGATGGACGTGCTTTGGCTCGCTCCCAACAAAGTGAGATTATCTTTGTCCGTAGTAAGAGCGGGTGGATAGGTGGACCAATTGATCCCACACAAAGTCCAATGCTCTTACAAGTCATTTTTTGGCATTAAGGTTATGATGTACTCATTTTCAACATACTGCATTGATGGAATGGAGAATCTCTCCTCCCACTTTATTTCTTCCTTCCATATGTGCTTCATTTTTTATAATATCTTCGCTTTGAGAGCCTTTTATATTTCAATGATCAAGCCTTCTAGGATCTCTAAAGAGCTGTATTTTATCTCTAAAGGAGCTACCTTTGGAAGTGATGAGGTCCCACATGTTTCTTCCATGCATTGTAGAAAGTGCAGTGCCTCTAAATATTTCATCAAATGCTCTAGTGGTTCTGCTTTTGTCCCTAGTTGTTTGCCTTTGGTAGAGTCCTTTTCCTTTTACCAATCTTCCTTTAACTATTATATCTCTCTGAGGTAGGATTCCTCCTCCTGCATAAAGCTTATTGAAAGCTCTCTCCCTACATTTTCCCAAGCTTAAACTCCATCTCTAGGTCTTTGTTTTTCCTTTTTAAAGTCGAATATGCTGCATCAATCCCTTGTAATGTGGACAGTGGGGTTAGTTTGCATTTGATTGAGAATCCTTAGCTGTGCCTAATATTTTGGGCTTTGCTTGATCTAGCTATGTATTTGCCACATCAAATCACTACACGTGCAATCTTTGGGCATGTGCGCTCGTATTTTATAAAACATTATTTATGTTGGGGTAAAGGCGATGTACCTCTTACTCCTGTCGGATGCACCAAAGGCATCTGACCACCAATCATTTGTAAAATTTATAGTGAAATTTTGAAGAAAGAAGAGTATTATATCAAAAAGTTTAATGGCACAAACTTCACAATATGGAAGCAGGGTATGCTTGATGTCTTGGTCAATAAGGGCCTTGGAATGCCATTGAAAGAGCATAGAGAGGGTGTTTACACTGATGATGAGTGGGAGGATCTTGATGCTCGTGCTATGGTGACCATTTGTCTACACCTTGGTGAGTCCATTTTCTTTACTATTATGGACAAGACTACTGCAAAAAGGGAGTCATTATGCTCAGCTTCGGATGGTAAGAGTGCATCAAATAAAGTGTTTCTGATAAATAAGCTGATATGCTTAAATATGAAAGAGGGTAGAAATGTCAATTTGCATTTAAACCAGTTCAATAGTGTTTTCACATAGTTGACTTCTAAAGGGATGAATTTTGATGATGAAATGAAAGCCATATTCTTGTTATACAATGCCACTAGTAACTACACCTCTCAAGGGAAGATTTTTTTTAGTGATGTTACTAGTGCTTTACTCACAAAAGAGATTTGACAGCAATCTCTTGACACCAGTGGGCATGGTGATGTACATATGGCTAGTGAAAGTAGCCAAAAAAAATCAAGGTCATATGGCTAGTGAAAGTAGCCAAAAAATCAAGGTCATAGTCATAGTCACGATCGTTCTCGGGATCGCAAGAATACGGGTAGCAAGAGTCATGGACGTGACATGAGGAACATTAAATACTACCATTATCATAAGAAAGAACACATGAAGAAAGATTGCAGTTTATTACAAAAAGAGAAGGGTAAATCCACTGTCATAAGTCATGCACCTCCTAAGAGTAGTGTGAAGATAGAGGAGTTAAATGTTGTTGAGTCATCACATGTGGATGTTGATCCTCACGTGCAACAGACGTCAAATGTTTTATTCTTCACTTCTGACTTGATTCCAAAGGCACTATTAGCTCTTGACAAATTCTACGCATAGAATTGGATCATTGACTTAGGTGTACCACTTTTCATGTTACTCCTCACAAGGAATGGTTCTCCATTTATGCTTCTACACATGGTTCCATTAAGCTAGGTGATTCTTATCAACTTGAGATATGTGACATTGGAGATGTGAAGATATGTATGCATAATGGTACTGTGTTCATGCTTTGAGGTGTTAAACATGTGCAAAAGCTAACTAAGAGCTTGGTTTTAGCGGGACAACTTGATGATCTTGGATATACTACAGTTTTTGGAAATGGTTCATGGATGATTTGCAAGGGAAATTTGGTCATTTAGAAGGGCCTAAAGTGTGGTTCATTATATCTTTGTATGTCTTTAGCATGGAAGAGAACTATGTCTATGTGGCCAAGCTGCCTTCTGCTGAGTTGTGGAATAGCTAGCTTGGCCATATGAGTTAAAAACAAATGAAGCAATTACAGTGTTTTGCCTATATCCCCACATTAAACTATTTTGATTTCATTTTGTGTGAGCATTGCATATACAAGAAATAGACTAGGCTTACCACTTCGCCCTTGGATAGAAAGTTATGGAATCCTCTAGATTTGGTTCATAGCATTCTATGTTGGCCTATGCTACACAAATCACAAATCTCTAGGGTGGGCATTATATTTCTTGACATTCATAGATGACTCTACTTGAAAGGTGTGGGTCTACCTCTTGAAGAGGAAAGTCAAAGTCTTTAGTGTTAAACACAATGACCCACATAAATAAGCGCCAAAAGAGGTGCAATCTAAAAAAAATGATTAATGCAAAAATAATGCTCTCAAGAGAGCTCACATGCACTCAAAAGTGCTCGCCAAAATGCATGTACAATGGGCATCAACCATGCACCATAACCATATGCAAATCCATCCACAAAGACCATGAATTGAAGCACAAAATCACTGCCAAAGCGTCTTGTAAAAACCCATGAAGGAAGCTCCACCTATAGTGCAAATGTCAATAACTTCACCTCAGCCAAAAATGGATATTTGTCGGCCAAATCTACCTGCTTCTTCTTTACTTAAATCCACCAAAACTCTCAAATCACAAGCTATCTATAAGCTGAAATTGCATCTTCAACCTAAGAATTTATGCACCTAACTTTTGAACACTTTCCATGCTTCCAAATATGCATCAAACTCACACACTGTGCAAAAATTAAAAATCTAAAATTTCCTACATACAATCAGCCTGAGATGAATATCAGCAAATCCATGAGGAATTTGCAACAAGTTTCTTCTACAAAGTTGTAGACCATGTCAAAACAAAAGGGTGTGGAGGGCAAAATTTTAAGATCTGCAATCTACAAGGAAAAAACAAATTTGAACACAGTGCTACTGTACATACATAATAATACATTATTTAAGGCAACACCTTCACCTACACACTATCTTCCGCATTGTCTTCTAAGCTTCCACATGAGCATATATCACTCTCCACTGAGCTCACAAGCTCCCATTTGTTCTCACAAAGCTTCCGAGATTTCTTGATCTCTCCACTGCTGAGAGCAAGAAAGTTATCATCTTGAAGCTCTCAACACCGTTGTGCTTGATCACCATGCACTCCGATTCCAAATGTGAGTGCATGAATGCTGTGTGTGTGCAAAGAGAGAGAGAGAGAGAGAGAGAGAGAGAGAGAGAGAGAGAGAGAGAGAGAGAACACAGGATGTGGATAGAGAACTCATCATAATGTGTGAGTTGTTAGCAGGTCACTGCAATGATGGACGTCTATAGCATAGCTATTTGGCACTAACACAAAATGTCATTAGTCAAGGAAGTGACTCAGATAGGGCATGGATACTCTTTGAGAGTCTCAACCTCAAGAAGTGAACTTAGCAAGCAAACATATCAACCCAACAATCTAACCACCACTCTTTGATAAAAAAGTCTACCTATGTCCTTTCTCATCACTCTAGGTCATCACACCATTTTGTCAAAGCTCGAATCGTCATGAAACTTTAAGGGATGCTATATTAGGTATATGGACACAAGTCTAGAAAGTCTGATGGTCATCTGACAAAGTACCAAAATTATGACCTATCGTGGTCCACATCACAAAAAAAGGCAATAGAATATTCCAGATAGGTTTCCCTAAGGTCTAAAAACACTCTCCTATGGTTTAGCACTCAAATTTGCAAATAAGACTCACGGACGTGTAGTCACGAACCACATCAAAACTTGAAATGCTTATACTCAATTAAAAGAGCATGAGACAAGGAGCACAATGTAACTCTCGAAATTGAATTTGAATAAGCAGATCAAGAGGAAAATGGACTACAAGTCATAGCTGAGTAGTTACTTATAGTCGTACGTACACAGAGCTGCTCAAACTCAAGATAATGTTACAAGAAACAAAATCAAACTAAAGCTTTTGAGCTGTATATCTAGGCCTTGGCCAACGGCTAGCTCACTTGGCTTTGGGCTCATGAGACAAAATATTAGAGCTCATTGTATAGAGCATTTGGATCAAAATTACATAGACTCAATTACAAGGCTTTAAAAAAAAATAGGATGAATTAGATAAAAAGTTACTTAGACAATGTGTGATCGACTAGGAGGATGCCCGTCAACTGCATCAGCCATACACTCCTCCCTTCCTATCTATTGCACATTCTCGTGAAATTCTTGGATGCTCTTCAGTAGTCAAACTACCATTTTTCCATTGTCTTTGTGATCTTGTTAAACTTTGCTACTTTGGCAATGATGTTGGATTTAATTGACAAACCTCTGAATGCGTTGTTGAGAAATATACTCTTATGTGCTACATGCCTTGCCTGCAGAACTTTAGTGAGTGGGTTGAAGATGGTGGAGTCCATCTAAAAAAACCCCATCATGAAGGATTCTTTAAATGTCTACATATAATGGGAAGGTAGGAACATCAGTTGTGCATACATTTCCATCATGATATTCTTTGAGGGAGCTTTTGTTTCCATGTTGCAGTTGATGTTGTTCATTCCTTCTAAGAACATCTCCCAAGGGTGTTTGGCTTTGTGGATGTCTTCAAAGGCTTCAATGTATGTAAGGATTGTGAAGGAATGGATTGTAGACGTGCATGTATGCAACAAAGATGGAGAGAGTGCGAGAGAGAGAGAGAGAGAGAGAGAGAGGGGGGGAGAGAGCACAACACAAGGATGTGGGGTGGAGCTCCCAAATCTCACTGTATGAGCACTGTGTGAGAATGAGTGAGAGATCTTTATTCTTAGTCTGTATAAAGAATAAGGAGATAAATGTGGACGATAGGACAATGGCCGGCGGACACGAGCAAAGCACGGTGAGGCACACCACCTTTACCTAACATTCTCCCACTAAAGGCTCTGTGTTGATAATTGGCAAGAACACTAGCCTACAACTAGTATATACAAGAGATGGGAGAAGACGGCTCTCAACCTATGCCCACTAACTCACTCCAAACATGTGAGTGCATCTGTAACCACTCTAGTGGAAATTCAACATGCATACCACTAGAACTAGAGCCACAATGACACTCTTAATGCAGGTATCAAGTGACGACCTGCATGGATCCATAATGCACAATGTTAGTGTCAGTCATCGCACAACTGACAACTCCCACTGCAAATGCACCAACCGCATAAGCAAGATCAGGTCTTGAGACCAAAATGTCAAACATGAGAGACCCAAAATCCAACAAAACATACACTATGTGTACCAACCTATCCCTATCAGCAACCTCAGTGCCATATGCATCCTCACCAAGAACCACTTGACTATGCATCACCATGTCAGCATCGTCTGGCAAAGCCATATTTGCCTAAGAATGATTGCAAAATTGAAAAATCAACACCACTACAATCAGACACAGCTGTCTGAAGGACATTCTTGTCCTCAAACATATTAGAAACATCATAGAGCAATGCATTTATCTCTGGCTCAATTGATGTCACCTAAATTGATGACTGACCAAGCTGTGCATCCCCAGAGATATCATTGTCTGCGTGAATGTCACCACAAAACAAATGCACAACTTGCTTTCCATGCAACATATATGCAAAAGAGACACGACTCGTCTCTCAATCCAAACATGGCTGCAAATACACAAAGACTACCTCCTGTGTTAGAAATAAGCAAAGGGTATACCAGACCACTCCTAGCAACTCTTGCTATCACCAATTATCCCCCCTATGCATCTGGAATGACCGCTCTCCAATAAATACATAATGTCCACTACTCTGCAAATGACGCACTGAAATGAGACTCTGGCTGAGTCCTGGTACATAACATACATCTCGTAGTGTAAGCAATGTGCTGCTAGGTAAATACATGCATACATTTCCAGCACCCTATATGTCATATGTTGAACCATCAACAAACTGCACACAATAGGTCTCCCACTAGAGAAAGAGAAAAAAAAATCACGACGTGGTGTCATGTGAAAAATACAAGCTCGTCTAGTAGAAAACGCGTAGACAATGTGCTATCCCAAGACACAAAGTAGTTTGAAGGAAAGCTAAACTCAAAAGTGACATGCTCCTCACATGCATACTCTCTAGCATCTATCCTCATAGTAGCACCATGCATATGCCTCTTCCACTACCTCATACGCCTGAAGCAACGGTGCCTAATATCCCCATCATGGCCATAGTGCCAACATGTCAGTCGCGATTGTGAGCGAGAACCGCCTCTAGCCTGAAGCATCTCCATATCCATGCCAAAACTATGGAAAACAATGTTGGATATCACAACACTCTCCCACCAAGAGCAAACCATTGTCTCAAGCAAAGAAGGTGAGCAAACAGTCAAGCTCACTAGCCTCTGCAATGTTACCATATACATGTGGTAGTGATGTGTGTGAACATACTAGGACCGCCGAGGCATTTTTTCCCTCTTTAGGAGGTTTTTCCCCCCAAGCATTGTATATACACCCATCACTCTAGGGCTATCTATCTTTCCATTGCACACTAAGTAACACACTCTCTACTGTGTGCCTTGAGCTTCCTTCGTCTTCTCCAAACTATGTGCCTTTCTCTGCAACCCTAATTCCAACAATCGATATCAGAGCAGGTTGCGTCCTCCAGGGCTTAGTCGCAAGCTGCTCCAGTACACGCCTGCTCACTTTCTCCGATTTCAGTGAGCTTTGGCGAGCATTTGCACGTCGATAAATATTTCAGCTCATTTCGGCCTCCGTTTCCACTACAGGCAGTATTGTACATGCTATTTCGTAATTTTGTGCATAATTTTTGTCAGTGCGTTTTTTGCATAACAGGTGCCTTACAGTCTTCTATGGTTTATGCTATATAGCACGTGGTGTTCCTGCTCCGTTTCTCCTATTTTCGGGCAGTTTTCACATCAGGTGCAGCATTTAGCATGGCTGACAACAACAACACAGATGTGTTCAAGATGTTTGTTGCTGAGGACAGGTTGGATGGGGACAATTACCCTATGTAGGCTTATATGATGCAACACGTTCTTGTGTCAAAGGGCGTCTGGAATATTGTGTAGGGCATTGATGTACATCTTGGTTTTGAGGATGTAGGCGATGTTGAGGATGTTGCAGGTCTTGCTGCAAGGATTGCAGCTGTTAGAGTTGTTTTGCCTATGGCAATACAAGCTCGTTAGGATGTTAAGGATGCGTAGGTTCATGCATTGATTGCGTTTTCTGTGAAGCGCACCATTGTTCCTCACATCCATTCAGCAAAATCTGCAAAACAGGCATGGGATATTCTAGCAGGTCTTTATGCAAGCCGCAATGAGGCTAAAATTGCTTTGTTGTGTAAAGAGCTGGAGTCGAAGATTATGCATGAGAAAGATGATATGGACACTTTTCTTGCTAGTGTCAAGGATATCAATGGGCAACTTATTGTTAGCGGTTTGACACACTCAACGGAGGATGATTGCCCGGCGAGATACTAATTTCCTTTGTAATTATTCCTTAATTGAGAAGAAACCGTCATTTCACCTTTGTAAATAGTGGGGCTTGCGAAAGCTTCCAAATTGTATCCCAATTTTGACATTTAGACTGAGTAAATGGTTAAATTGGAACATTAGGGTTTGAAATTGTAGGAAGCAGTCAATAGTCAGTCGAGTGTAGGTTGACACCCTATGCTAGCTTCCATGTGCCTTCCGGTCGAGCTTCATCCTTAGCTGACAAATCTTGTTGGGTGAGTTAATTCTCGTTGTGCTGACGTCCGTCGCGGCGTATCCGCCAACATTGGCGCTGCTGCTGGGGACGAAAACCCTAGGTAGGTGACCGAGACTAGTCCTTGAGGATAGGTATTCTCTGGCTTGCCAGAGTCTTATTTTACATTTAGATAGGATCAGAGAGTGGGGGACTCTCTAGGTCTTAGGAAGAGTCTAGGGAGCGAGTGTCTGGCCTAGATCCCTTGACTTAGGTAGTATTAGGTAGGAGAGTAGGAGTTGGAGTGGTAGAGGCAGTGAAAGGATAGCTTGAGATTCCGGGGAGGCCACGAAGAAACCGAGACATCAAAATCACCATCTCACATGATGAGTAGGAGTAGGATAAGTAGGACATCATGATTTATGATCTAGAGCACTTCATGCATGTTATATTTGCTGTTAGGCTCATCAAAGAGCTGTAAAAGATGGAAAAGAGTGTTTAGAAGTTGAATTGAAGTTCAAAAGGTTCTGTGAGTATTTCTGAGAGAACTGCAAATCATAGGGAGTACTTCAGTCAGAAAAAAGTTAAATTTTAAGACAATAGACATCCTACACGTAGCATGTCTCCAGGGGGTTTTTAGCAGGGAATTTGGGGAAATTGAGGTCACCTGTGTGTTCAGAGGGTGGGTTTCACCCTAATAACATATAGACTTGAGTGTTTTTCCATTATTGGATTGCCCAAAAGCTAAAAGGCGGACTCAAAAAATGTAAAAGTTCAGAAAAGGTTTAAATTGAGAGCACTTGCAAGGCGTATTGGCACTTGCTGAGAGCATAGGGAAGGCAAAGTAGCACTTTAGTTAGAGAAAAGGAGCAGTAGACATCCTATGTGTAGGATGTCTACAGGGTGTTCTGGTGAGAATTTTGAAAATCTGAGTTGACCAATGTGTTTAGAAGGTAGCAATTACCCTATATTCACTTGGAAGGGGGAACTTGACCATATCTTGACAGGATACGGCCAAAAGACGAAAAGTGCCAAACCTCTTACCCAAATTGGGCCCAAGGCATTATTTTAAGACCAAAACCATAGGATGTCTTCATGAGCATGATCTACATGATTTATTGAGTACATGAGAAAAGTTTCATCTCAATTGGGTGAGAAAATTGGGTTTTAAGCAGACTTTAGCATTTTTTGACTGAAAAAGGCTAGAATAGCTAAATTTGGGGTCTTTTGAAATCCAAACTAAAATCTAAGCATAGCATTGGGTTGCTGACATCAAGGAGAAGCTATAGTGCAAATTTCAATCAAAACAGAGCACTTAGACATCCTACGCGTAGGATGTGTTCACAATGATTTAGCACTCCAAATCCAACTGTGAGCATACCAGAGTGATCATCACCTTAAGAGGAGTCTGTGGTTTCAAGTTGGAGCAATTGTGAGCAGTTAGACATGCTACGCATAGTATATCTAAGGCATGATATTGAAGTCAAAATCTGACTGTGGACATAGCAGTGTGTTGTATAGCCTTAGGCAAAGCCTCCTAGTCAATTTTGGTCCAAATTGGAGTTGATTTGACTGGTGAAATATCAGATCAACATCATGCTGCTGGAATAGATTTCTGATCAGTTGACTAGCTTATAGGTGTCCAAATTAAAAAAAAAAATAACAACTGTGGACTTAGCACATCAAGGGGGAATCTATAGTGCAAATTTCATCCAAAACAAAGCAGGTCGACATGCTACGCGTAGGATGTCTACAAGGTCTTATTGAAGTCAAAATCTGACTGTGGACATAGAGTGATGTTCCAATTGACTTAAGAGTTCCAGAACTTCTTTCAGAAGTGAAATTGGACCTTGTTTGACCTTCTGACGAAGCAAAGGCGGAATTAAGACTTTACCTCTAGACTGATAAACACTTGGGTGGTGTACAGTTCTAGATTAGCAGACCTAATCAAGAACATCCAAAGTGTATAAAGTACAGTAGTGGTTGAGGTTAACCCTCCAGTTATACCAATCATTACTAAGACCACCTCTAGCGGTTAAATGTTTTGATTCGATTGCCGAAATTAAACGCTTGTGTACAGGTATATTCAGCGGCAAGGCAAGAAGTTGTGCGGAAATTGATCCCTCGCCAGGTGAGTGGTTGGATTTGAGATAAATTGCATTGCTAAGTTTGATGAATTTAAGATCAGGAAGACACATTCCTAGAGACCAAAAAGTGGCAGGTGATCAAGGTAGCTTAGTGTCCACTGAGGAGAGTGTAACTGAGGCAAGGCTAGATCCATTAGCACCAATCATTGAGGAGGGTAGTGATACTGACACTTCATCAGATAAGTCCTTCATGATGGGTAGTCAACAACCAGGCATTAGAAAAAATATGGACTCTCCTTGGGCCTTTTTGATTAGTGAAGGCTTAAGGGAGAACCAATGAGAAGGCTCTTGGGATATCACCTAGAGGGGGAAGAATGGTAGGGGTGTAGCGTAATTGTCTCCCTCTTCAATGCTTGGTTCTTAGAGAGAGGTGGGATGTAGGCTGGGGGGGGGGTAATAGGAGGAGAGAGGTGTCATAAAGAGGGAGGGACCCCCCAAAAAAAAGCGGGCATGCTTAAAAACCCTAAAAATTGGATTTTTTAAATAAAATTTCCAAAGTTGACCCATTTGCCTCCAAAACTGCCCCAAAACATAAACTAACTTTAAAAAGTCAAATTTTCCCCCCAAAATCGACTTTTCTCTCTCTCCCTCATTACTTTTCTCTCCCACACTCTCCCTCTTCTCCCTCCTCCCATTCTCTCTCTACAGTCAAGGCAGCCATAGCCAAAAGCTTTCCACCACTCTCTTCCTCTCTCTCCATAGCTCCCCCTTCTCTCACACCTCCACCAACCCTCTACAGTCCCACACTCCATAGCCCACAACTCCACTATCCTCTCTACCTCTCTACCTCTCACTCCTCCCCTCTTTCTCTATCTCCACTGTCAAAGCCACCATAGCCACCATAGGCAGCTCACCTCACCCTCCCCTCAGCTCCTCATTCTCTCTCCACAATACTCAACTCTTTCAAATCCCTTCGTAAGCCCAACTTCCCAAGCATATCCACGCATAGACGGCCCAAACCAGAGATAGAGGAGATTGTGTTACACAACACAAAAGACTCAGAGGGGGTATGGATCCCACAAGTATTCAAGAAGGGTGCATGGGTCTACATGCAACCGTCACGTGCTGGACCTCATCGCGTACGGTGTCGAGGCGTATTGGAACGTCATTGGAAGGGCCGGCTATTGGCATTCAAAGAAACAAAGCCCGGAATGGTAGCCATCGTGCAACACGTCTACAGTGCAGCTGAGATCCACCTCAAGAGAGCTTCAACTCAATTTGCACCTCATTGTAAGTTTTCATGGTTTAGCTATCCCATGCATATGTCATGTTTACGTTTATGTGATCATTATGTTTAACTAAGGGCATTTGTAAAGATATTTTTCCATCCAGCTTAATTGAGGAGCAGCCGCTTGAGTGCCTCTCAGGCACGTTCATGGTTGTGCATGCTCACATTGGGGAGCTTATGTTTCCTAATGTTTCATCAAAAAAACTTACCGAGCAGCGAATATTCATGTACTCCCACAAGTACGTGGTGCCGAAGTCAAGCCAAAGCTATGGTAGGTTAGAAGCTGTGGAAACACCCTCATTGCAGAGTGCAGAATGGCCAACTCCAGACCATTGGGCTTTTCTTTCTTTCAAGCGCAAGGTGCTGCAAGATTTCCAAGGGTCCCTAAAGTTTGGTAAGGCAACTAGATCGGTGGGTCTTAGTTGGCATTGTCCCATTCATTTGTTTGTGCATGCATTCCGCTCTCTGCCGATTGTAGAAACACCAACAATGTTTGTTTGCAAAGAAGTTGACATAGATGCAATGGACACCATCCTAGGTGTCAATTGGGGCTATGTTGACGGTTTGCATGATGGTGACCGTTATAAGTGCAATGTGTCCCCCACACAACTTTGCCTTCGGTATTTGAAAGTAAGGTGCACCTTGTATGCACGGTTTAGCTACGAGAGGTGGATGCACAAATGTGGCAAATGGATACCCTTGCAGTTGACAGCCGAAGAGGTTCAATCCTTTGAAATTCGTGTCCGCATGCCCAATAACGAGGTGGAGGTGGTTGCAGTGAATCCGCATTGGACTCTTGCCAATCTTCGGGAACACTTTATCATAATGGGATAGAGGATGTCGGTAATGCAAGTTTCAAACTGGAACAATGCAAGGTCTGCTTTGTGCTTGCTTAGCTACCTTTTCTTATTTTTTGTGGGTTTTTGTATTTTGATTGCCCATTTTTTGGTTGTATAGATTGGAAGGCGGATGGAGGCCACTATGCTTGTTTACAAAGATTGGGCTACAGACAAAATCATATTGTCTAAGTGAATTGGCTTGTAACTTTAATCGTTTATATATTGGATATTTTATTAAAGATTTTGAAAAGTTTTAAGGTGGTGTAAATTTATTTTTTAAATGCATATTTTTTATTTTTTTCGAGATGGAATATGTCTATATAAGGAGGAACACCTCCTCATTTCACCATTTTCATCCCAGCATTGCAGAGAGACCTAGCATACCCAATCACGCAAAGAGAAGACATGGCTGCTACTAGTGCTTTAGATGCATTCCTTACTGAGGTTGGGCATGCAAATCACCCCTAGGCTTCAAGCATTTTTCACAACCCAACCCGATTTGGAAACCACTTTGACCCTCCACTCTGAATCTCTTGAGCACATTACTTCATACATTTCCACGTGCATGGGGAGATTCATTGTTGAGTTACCAAACCGGCTAGGGAAATGGGTCCCTAAAGGCCTTCTCCACCACATCTACTAAGGGGACATGCCATTTCATCAGCGGCTTGCACGCTTTGTCACCATAGCACAACCCGCCGGACAATATGTGCGGCTTGAAACTGATGTTGTGCGAGCAATGCATAAGGGAAGGATCGGAAACACTTTTTTCTCTGTTCAGGCCATAATGATCTTCCTCCTTCACGAGTGCCTAGCAGGACCTGACGTAGTGCTACCAGACTTGCAGATCGGCGGGGTATTGGCTGATGTGAAGGACCCCAAGCCCGCGGCCATTGACTCATCCGCAGAGGAGAGGATGCTTGCCTTGACCTACCCTGTAGGGATTCAAGGCCTCTTGGAGGCCTCTCCATCAGTCGGTTAATCCTCGGGACCGCTAGAAGGAACCACCACTCGGGATGCCATCCCTGAGGTAGAGATTACCCGCTTCTCCTCCATTGTGGTGGGTGGGGAGGAGTTTGTGTTTATGCACGATCTGGAGAAATCCTTTGAGCTTCGCATGGATGAGTGTTTCGCCATCCTCGATGCTCATGTCAAGTTTGAGGTTGATACCACCACCTCCCATGATGATGATCTCCTACTGCCCATGGGGAATACTTTGGCGGACACAGTGGCGATCGCACAAGCCGAGGTGACAGCAGCCGAGCAGGCCAAGGTCTTTGAGGAGGAGTTTGTGGCCGTGCAAGCCATGTGTTTGGCTAAACGCGCAAGAGTGGATTCACCACCACCTGTTGCACATTAGGAAAACTTTGGACTCTCCAAGGGCCCTGTTAATTAGAGGTAGATTAAAAACTGACCAATGAGGAGAGGCTTGGGATATCACCTAGGGCCTAGAGACATGTAGGTGTTTCATGGCTTGTCCCCTCTCTGTGGTGGTTTGTTGAGGTCAAACCCACCAATTTCAGGGCTAGGATGGTTTCTTTAATGCACAAAAGAGGTTTTATTTGACCATCTGGTAGGCCCGCATTGGTCATCACTTTTCAAACAAAACATGAGCCAAAAGTGTGAAAGCATTGGGACGTTAAAGTTTAAAGGAGGGAAGAGAGAGGAGTTTTCAAAATAAGCCTTTATGAATAAAAGCCACACGAATATCTCTTTCCAAATTTAATAGAGCCAGCTCAATTTGGCCACATGTTATAAGCCAATTGGCAAGCCAATTTATCATGCACGGATGGCGCCAGAAACTTGGGTCGTGGGCTCGCAAGTCCGCGAGCAGCATTCACTACAAGACAGTTTCGCGCTGTGGCTCCAGCATTCACTACAAGACAGATTCGCGCCGGCTCTAGATCTTTATGGGTCCAATGGGCGCTGGTCACATGGCGAACTGCCCCACCATGACGCTCCCACAACCACGCGCCATAGTTAAAGCGCCGCTTGTTCGCCGACTCTGTCTGTTACAAATTGGTTTTTTCAAAAATTACAATCATGATATACAATTCAAAGGATTTTTCTAAAGTCCTTTTACATTGAGATTTGCACAAAAAAAACTCACTTTGACCAATGGCATGCCTCTTATTGGTTTTCCTAAAACGCTCATAATTTTGAGGACGTTTTTTTTAGAATTGCAAAAGACAAAACTCTATGTTTGAGTTTTCAAAAGTTTTAAGTCAAGTTTGGCTAGTCAAAGTTCATGCAATTATGAGATCCCAAAACCACCATAGAGCCTACTAGTGGGTTAGGATGTCTCCTAAAGTACCAGCAACTTAGGATTTAATCCCTTGAAATTAGGGATTCTTACAAGGCCCATGGGGAGTCCAAAATTTTTCTAATGAACACCTGTTTTGCTTGATCCAAAGGGGAAGTCAAGCGTGGATCTTTACTTGCACCCGGATGCCCATGAGGAGGATCGTAGACAAGAGGTATAGATGCTCACTTACATTTGATTGTTACAAATGGTTTTGTTAATGTTATATCATAATTGTGTGCCCTATCTCAGAAAACCTATGTTTTGCAGGATGTTCTGGAGGTTGACGCCTAGGCACAACGGTCAGGGGGGGGGGGGGGGGGGGGGGAGGACACCGTTCGGACCTCAAGCGGCACTTGCTCACTACCTCGGCACACTTCCCACTGGTGTCGTGGTGTTTTTCCATGCCGACTACTCTCCCAATGGTCGCTACAACATTTTTGCTCTCCGTTCACTCTCCAAGGTGTTGTGTTTAACAACACTTGCCGAAACGGCCAACCTTCTAGTGCTTGTAAAGAAAGCTTTTGCAATATCCACTTTCGGTGTAAACTTTTGCGGGCGCCTTATTGCCCATGTCGGCATGAACCAAGCTGTAGGGGTTAATGACACCCAAGAAATCACAACCACTTTACTTAACAGGGAGCCACCCCAAAAGGCCAAGCGCTAGAAAATTGTAATTAGAAAGATCCTAAAGCAAAAGCCGGATATCATGTAAAGCATTGATTTCTTTAATGAAACTACTTTTTGTTGTCTATGACTCTCTTTCTTGCAAGGTTTTGAATTTCTTATATGTTGGGCTTCCATTGTGTATGAGAAGCACCATAATTTCTGCTATGACTACTAAAGGGTTTGGCAGGCATTAAAATTTATAAAATGCATACTTTTTTATATCTAGGCTTCCAAAGTTATGGATGTGCCTAGTAAAGGGCTTGGAAGTCCCTAAAATATGCTGCCACAAGGGCGCGCATTGGGGCCTTCCATCAGCAGATGAAGTGTGCAAATGCGCGCCCTTGTGGCAGATGAATTTGGACACATCTAGGAGCATACCCAGGTACAAAACAGAGTGAGAAGACATTAATACACAGTTGCAAAACAGAAAGACATGGATACCTAGGTAACTTTAAGCCCATCTTGCCCCAGATACCTAAAGTTGTATTAACAAACCACAAGAGTAAACTATGTGGCAATATCTAGCCCTTTTTGGAGTATAGGACTAACATGGACTAAGGGGGGATGATTGCCAGAAGTATCTATGCTAATTGAAGCATTGAAGCAAACAAAACATACTTATTGCTTGTCAAAATTGTTTGGAAACCACTGGAAAGTTTCTGGAAAGCACTAGGAAAGGCTGCCACAAGGGCGCGCATTGTGTCCATCCATAGGCCTCTGGAAGCCCCAAATGCACGCCCTTGTGGCAGCTAGTTTGGGGGAATTCCAAGCCATTTTCAACACTTTGTAGATGGTTTTGCCATGCAATAGTGAGTCACATAGCATGGATACATCAAGAAGTGCATGCCCCACTTAGCGAAGGTGCTAAATGTAGGCAATTTTTCACAATAACAAGCTAATGGCTACATACATACAATAGAAGGTAGACAAAACTTGGACCAGTGCTACATTGCATGGTACAGAATTAAAACAATACAATGCGCAGTGGGGTATACAATAAAAGACGCTTATATTCAAATTCTTCCCAATACAATGCACAGAGTGGGGTATACAATCAAAAGATGCTTGTATTCAAATTCTTCCCAATCTTGGAGTTCCGTAAATACAAAAAGGTTTGATGCCTAACTACAAGCTACTCCTCATGCCGCAAACGGCGAGCAAGCTGCATATCCTTGGGCATAATGGTTACATGCTTTGCATGGATGGCACAGAGGTTAGAATCCTCAAATATGCTAGTTAAATATTGCTCTGCTGCCTCTTGGACTGCCTCTATGGCCACAGCGCCCATCCGAAACTGAGTGTTGTACAATTGCAAAACCTCCCTGCATAGCCTTGCAAAAGGGGCCCTCCAAATCAGGAGCTCGGTGCTCTTTTGATAGTGTCGAATCTCCGCAAAAGCACGGCTGTGCTTTCGTACCTTTTGAGGTCGACGTGGAGGTGCATTTTTCGCACGAGTTGGGGCATCTTGCTTCCTCTTCTTGTAGACAATGCTCTTTCTCTTTTTTTTCTGCATAGGCACTTCCAACACCTCATAATCTGATTCCACCCACTCTCCATCTGATTCGTGCTCTTCACTATTGACCGGATGGGATGGTGCATTAGGGAATTTCGGAGGTCATTTGGAGGGCCTTCTAAGAAAATGTATTTTTTGCACTCTCTCTCTAGAAAAAATGGTAAATAATAGAGCTGGGTCTTTCATAGTAAAAGTTCAAAAAGTGTACTTTAAGTAGATTCCTTACTCTTATGAACATTCGTTCGTAGTGATTGAGGGATAATCCTCTTTTCAGTTGCATTGAATGAACCTCGTCGATATGGAGGGAATGAGGCTAACATGGAGGGACGAAGGCGCAACCGCTATTCACTTTTCATTAAACCTGCACATTTGGCTAATGGAGCACTCCTCAAATGGCACAAATGTTACCCAGAAACGAGCCAAATATCACCTTCACATTGATTTGGACAATGAGTACCAACCATTGATTAAGCGTAGTAAAACAAACACACATATACCTCCCGCTTCCATAGACACGCTCAGAGCTCAGGGAGCTAAACACATAGATATCTGGACGAGAGGCTCTCTCTACCCTAAGAATCCAATGACTAATGCGTCTCCACCGTTTGTCAATCCTACAAGCTTATTGACCTTTGCTGGTGATGGAGAGAAGGGCCTTCTGGGTTATTGTAAATCTCTTACAAGAGAAGCTGAAACTTACAAGGGCATTCTCCAAGCTCAACAATGTGAGATTGTTCGCCTTTCACATTTACATTCTATAGATCAGGTTACCATTTTGCAACATAAAACAGAGGTACAAGAACTGAAAGGAAAGGTGCGAATTTGTCAAATGAAGGACACCATCTTGGGTGGTCGTATCCGAAAGAAGAAATTGCGCAATCTTGAAACATTGCAGGTTGCATCAGGAGGTCTCAAGAAAAGAATCCGAACATTAAGGTGATGCTTCTTGGTTGGCTACATTGTCTTAGTTAAGTAATCTTTTTGTTTTTTCTTGTTATGCATTGTTTTCATGTGCCTAAATAGTGTTAGTGAAGCAAATTTTCTGTTATTTACTTATGCATTGTCTTCATGTAGAGATTCAATCTATCCTGACAAGGAAAAAATTGACCCCAAAGCCAATATAGGAAAGAGATTGAAGCCACTTATAAGTAGAAGCCTGGCAGCAGATATAGTACATGACAAGAAGTTTAAGGTCCTACAACGAAATGTAGTGGACCACTTTATTTCAGAGAACTCAGTGCCTGCAAAAGAGATAGAAGGCACACTTGATTCACTTGGTGTAAGCAAAAGAGGATATTCGGCTATCCAAAAGTCTGTCTCATCCATCTTTGTTAAGAAGGGTATAAAATCCAAACTTCTACCATCAGCCTCAAGTGTTTGGAAAGAGAGGCTTCAGCTTAACGAGGCATAGGGAGACTATCTTGGACAGCCCTTTCATATTAAAGCAACTTACAGTGGCCATGGAGCAAACATGGCATATGATGAGTTCAATAATATTTTTATGGACCTGCGGATATTACAGAAGAGAATGGTGGAGTTTTACAACATCACATTTGAAGAGTCACGAGGGGTATTACATTTTGTGTTAAAACTGGATGAGTGTGAGCTTGTTAAAGAGAAAAAGCTAGAGTGTGTTACTATTACTTTAATGAATAGAGCCCTCTCAAAGTGTCCCAGTGATGATCCTTTATATTTTAGTGTTCAATCAGAATCTAACATATGGTGGCTTGGTGCGTTTGAGGTAAGCGAGATTCTCAGGTAAGCTCAAATGTTCACATCTACTTAAGTCTCATTTATTTTGTGTTGCAGGTAAAGAAAGAAGATCATGAGATTCTATATTGGGTGTTCCATCGAACTAATATTCCGGAGGTGATTGATCGATAGACTAACTAGGGAGAGGTACTACGTCTAGATGGAAGGGGAGACTTTCAAGTTCAGTGGCATCTTGCAGGTGACCTCAAAACATTAAAGTGCATGTATAATTGTGGAATGGGTGCAATGGCAAAGTCGCCATGTTTGTTCTGCATGGAGCCTGCAAAGGTTATGGACCCAAAGTGGTGGAGAAAAGCTCCAACATGTCACATTGAGGATCCTGCTTTTCGACCGGTTTTGAAAATACCACTTGTGAATGTCCACATTTGTACAATGCACGCCCTTTGTAGAATTGTGGAGAAATTGGTCTACTTATATATCGGGTTTGCTTGGAAGATTAAGAACTCGGCAGAACGACAAGTAGCCCTGCAGTGCTTAGAAATGGTACTGTCGGATATGGGCCTTCATGGGTGCAATGTGAAAATCCAGCGGGATGAAAAGAGATCAACTGCTGAGAAGGATGTCCCATGCAAACCATCCATCGGTGGGGTGAAGGCACGGAGGTTTTTATCTAAACCCCAAGGTACAAGAGATCCAAAGCTAACAAAACATTGAAAAATATATAACACATCTTATGTTAGCAAGGTAGAGTATTAGAGCTGGAAAAAGCTACATATTGCAGTTAAAGACCAAGAACCAACTACTCGTAACGCGAAGGCTGAGGTTTGGCGATCAATAGACATCCTATTTTTGATGTGTGACAAAGATGACTGGTCACAAGGTGATATGAACAAGTTCAAGGAGAATCTCAACCTTCTGAAAAAATCATTCAAGACAGCATGGACAGACACCCAGATTACTCACTACATGGTATTATCGTGTATTTCATTCTCTCTTATGTGCAAATATGTGAGTGTAAAACATTCTAACTAATTTGTTTTCATATCCAGCACATCATCTTCAATCATTTACCATATTTTATACAAAAGTATGGGAACCCGGCAATATGGAATACCCAAGGGATGGAAAAGTCTCATTACATGGCGAGAAATGCTTATTTCAGGCACACACGACATGGTGGCTCTCGAATCAAGGCTAACAGTTTGAGAGAACTATTTGAATGGTTCTATCGTAGAATCATTCATTGAATGCAAGCCAAAGAAGTCTTGGCAAATTTAGCAACATCACAAGCCATCAGACATTTACAACAACAAAAAGTTAAAAGATCAATGGCATACAACAACTCTGGAGCTCGTGAAAGTCAACGAAGGTGGAGAGAGACAATGGTGTATGTGAATCACAAGTGGAGAAAGATACTCTAAGTGGATGACATTGTACAAAATTTATGTAATACATGATCTTATACAATTGCTACTTGAAGTGTATCAAGATTTTGAAGGTTCAATTTTGTTTTTTGGCACGTCACCCTTGTAACGAATCATGAGATGCTTGCCATACTCTAAAAGTTCATCTGGGTTTTGTCTACCAAGAGCTAGTGCCATTGCTGTGTAGGTGTAGTAATACGTTGCCCGACCACCTGTATAGCCCGGGAAGTAACCAAAAAAATCTCTAGCAAACACTTTGTCCACAAGAATGACTTTATCTGCACTTTTGGGCAGCACGGGTCCACCCAAGAAGCGTGATAGTGTCTTGAATGTGTAAGTTGCTATTGAACCCTCTTGTGGCATGGAATTGTGAAAAACTACTATCGGCGACTCGCAAAGCTTTGAAAGGTACTGCGCTAGGGCCGCATCCCTTCCACGATACTCTCGAGTCCGCTGCCGAAGGAAGTCATCCTTGTCAGCAATCCAAGACTGCACATATCATGTCAGAAGTGACACAAAGAGAGAGAGAGAGAGAGAGAGAGAGAGAGAGAGAGAGAGAGAGAGAGAGAGAGAGAGAGAGAGAGTTACCATGAAGCTCTCATCCTGCAGAAAGAGGTTTTCCTGCCACAGGTCTACAGATGTAGTTGACCCCTGACCTCAATGGTTAAACCAATCCTCCACTTCTTTGTTACTTGTTGATGGTCTTAGGCTTTGTCTTATTGCTTGGAAGGTGGCTTCATCAGGTAGTGTCTCCTTGTATTTTTCAGCTTTCTCAAAGCATCTTCGGAGGCATTCCATTGGATTGCTGGATGTTTCCATTGCTTCATCATCACTACTATCCTCTGA
>NC_140934.1:53023019-53045519 GCF_014529385.1 Adiantum capillus-veneris | reverse complement strand
CACCGTAGTTACACACGAGTATCGAACCAACCATGCCATCCTCGCTCTCAAGACTAAATCGGATCGAATCAGACTCCTTCAACAATCAAGGCTTCTCCAAGACACTAAATTTTGGTTTGCGGAAGATCTTACACCCGCTCAACTCAAACAAAAAAAAGTAGAACTTCAAAAGGTACGCGAAGCACGTGCAACAGGAAAATGGGCAGTGTACCGAGGAGGTAAAGCCATCATCCAGGAGTTTCGAACTCCTAAACCAGTCTCCCTCCCACTTGCTCCCTCTTAGGTTTTTTCTTGTTCTCTTTTCTTGTTTATCCCCCGTTGGACCCTCAATCCTTAACTGAGATGTATATGACAACCCTATCCATTGTAATGTTTTGTTTTTTTTTTTTTTGGTCCCATAGGTCATATATGACCTCCGTGGACGATAATATAATCTATCTATCTATCTATCTATCTATCTATCTATCTATATCTCTCTCTCTCTCTCTCTCTCTCTCTCTCTCTCACACACACACACACACACACACACACACACACACACACACACACACACACACACACACACACACACACACACACACACACACACACACACACACACACACACACACACACACGACGAAGGATAGTCTATGTCTTCCTCTCTGTTGTGGTACTCTAAGCACGCCACCCAAATGTAGTACATGCGTTAAAGTAAAAAATTGATTTATCTATTAAAACCGTACGACACATTAAATTCGCACTATACATAATAAGACTTCTCACACGTGTGAAAAATGTATTCATTGGAATACTGTGCATGGTGGAAACGGTCACATGATTGTTTATATTATGAGAGAGAGAGAGAGAGAGAGAGAGAGAGAGAGAGAGAGAGAGAGAGAGAGAGAGAGAGAGAGAGAGAGAGAGAGAGAGAGAGAGAGATTCTTGATTGGAGGTACTTCATTTAGGGAATTTATTTAAATACCAGGTTGGAAGTATGCTCCATGTACCATTGAAGTGTTCATCTTTGCAAGATAGCCATGCCAAGCCCAGGAAAAGGTAACAAAAATTTATGCTTCTGTTGCACAATTTTGCATGAGGATTATTGATTATGTGATAGGTATATATATATGAGCTTTCTATTTTGTCACATGGCCCACATGGACGTAAAAAGTGTTGCTATATTCTCCTGCGTGCGCTGTGGGACAAAATATTGAGAGATAGAGGAAGTTTGTTTTTCTTCCCATGGAACGCATCGATGCGTTTACAAACCTTCAGTTGTGTTGCACGCGTCGTAGAGCATAGTAGAGGGAGAGAAAGAGGTAGAGAGTGACTTAGAAGCTACACACTTACACACACACACACACACACACACACACACACACACACACACACACACACACACACACACACACACACACACACACACACACACACACACACACACACACACACACACACACACACACACACACAGATTATGTTTTTGTCAGGATTAAGATCTCACAAAAGGAAGAGGCAAAGAAAAGGTCCAGAGATTGTGTTTGGCCCCAACAAGAAGCACAAGAGAGACTACCTCAGTTGCTGCAACGTTGCTTATAGAGAAATGTGGACCAATGCTACCACAAAAGGGAGACAAAGTTATCTTTGTCGACAAAATTTTGAGTGAGAATGTTTTGGATACTATCTGGGGTACACAGTTGGTCTTGCAGCTTATTATTGCACATACACAACAATGGCACTCTCTTTAGGGAAACAAAACCCAAATGAACTCTTGGATTATGGCAAACATTTAATGCTTCGATCCAAGGATGATGTGCCAAAAGATATCCCTAAACAAGTTGAGAGACTTGTGACTTGTACAAGATTTGTTAAATATAGGGGAGGAGAGAGAGAATGAGAGAGATTATCCACATCTCTGATGAGGAGAGATTGGAGATGAGCATGAAATTGATTCGAGGATTGAAAGATTAGAGAAACTCCTTGACTATGCAAAGAGCCTGCTTTGAAGATACAAAAAACCAATTTATAGAGACACAGACCAAAAAATACTTGAGTTTTAAAGTGGATGGTTTACAGAGCTTTGTGTAGAATTGTCGTCAGTACGGCATCCCCTTTTGACCCAGTGATGATTTTCAAATATCATATTGTCTCTGTACCTCTTTTATCCCTCATTAGCCTTGGATTCTCGGCTATTGCTCGTTTGTTACATTGAATCACTTTTAAGAGTTGTGTTGTCTTTGATTCCTCTAATACTTTCTTCTGATGCAAACACTGCAGGATCCTTCTATAGAACCACTGAAAGAGTTCCTTCAAATTGTTTGCCTTGTTTTGTGTGCCACCATGTTGTGTATGTCAAAATTATGCATTGTGTGCCATGTAGTTCAACTTATCATATCCTTGTGTGTTCCATATGCTAGGGTTGCCATGCTTGGCAATGAAAAATGGCAAGTGGTTGTTGTGAAGAATATGCTTCAACAATTAAAAACAATAAGTGAGTCATACAATTTTATTTGTATAAGTTCCATGGGCCTTACCATATAATGAGTAATGTTTTCGTCTGTCTAGGCAATATGAAATGCTTTCTTGAATAACTGCAAACAATCTTTTAAGATGCGTTTTTCTTGTCAGACCATGTGCATTGCTCGCATAATTGGAACAATATATTGATGCACTTCCAATACATCTGTCTTTGCATTTTGAGAAGCTGCTTCATGATCTTTAATAGCTAGACGTACTTTCTTCCACAATTGGTACTCAATTGAAATGTTGTGTGTAGCACTCTTCTAAAGTCATTTCATAAAACTCAACCATTCTCTTTTGTAACAATTCAAGATCCATGAATAAATTGTTGCATTCATCATACACCATGCTGCCTTCCTGGCTTATATACTCTTATGTGATATGGAATTGAGTCCCAAAGTGCTCAAGTTGAGCTTCATTTAGCTCCTACCTATGTTTTCAAACAATTGTTGGGTTGGGCAAGAAGCTATGCTTGATTCTATTAGACCCAAGAGTTTTAGATATTGATTTTTGTAGTGTTGCATAACCTTTTCTACCGACATCCACCAATGAGTCCATATGGTCTTGTATGTCAGTAGAAGAGACGCAGTTCTTGGACACAAACTAGCCCACAATATCTTGTTGCACTACTTTGAGCTTCTTTCCTTGAAAGAATCTCTTTAGCCAACTTTGATGAAACTAAGGGCTTGAGTTGTTTAGAAGGGTTTACATTTGCGTCAGCATTCTCTTTGTCAGTTGGATTGTAAGCATGTACATGTCACACAGATTGAGTGAGCATTACTATTCAAATACCCAATTAAATAATAGTAGCTGTGTGTAGTTTCTGGCAAACCTGATTGCTTGTATTCTCTTTTCAAACCCCCAAATCCTGGTTTTAAGTTCTCCATGTTCTTGAGTTTGTGCTTCCTTAACCTAACTCCCAATGTAGTCTCCTTTTGTCTCATGGTCTGTAATTGTTTTTGAAGACCATCATTTTTATTGTGTAGCTCTTCAATTGTACCTTCATGGGTTTTCTTCACATCTATTAGCCTCCTAACCTCAGGAAACTGCATATGCAGTAGGCTTCGTTGATCTATTGCCTCTGTAGTAGATAGAGACCTACAATAGCCAAGAAAGCCATCTGTACCATCACCAACAAATCTTAATAATCTTGTAGGTGTACTGAATGGGGGATGAGAAAGTCTCCTCGGGTCTAAAGGGTACATGTGTCCATCATACCAGAGATCTACATGCTTAAGACCCATACTCCTCATGTGCTCCTTATTTCCAATTGTTGCCCAAGATTCAATACAACGAGAGTGCTTGAATGCTGGCTCATATGATTTATCTATATCAATATGTAAACTATATCTCTTTGGGACTATAACACAAAGACTGCCATTGGAGGCCACCATATCTGAGATTTTTGAAACACACACACATACACACACAAAGAGAGAGAGAGAGAGAGAGAGAGAGAGAGAGAGAGAGAGAGAGAGAGAGAGAGAGAGAGAGAGAGAGAGAGAGAGAGAGAGAGAGAGAGAGAGAGAGAGAGAGAGAGAGAGAGAGAGAGAGAGAGAGAGAGAGAGAGATTGATATTTTTGCAACCTAGGAGGCAAAGTACATCTTCATGTGAGAACCTATGCAAGGAGGGACTCAAAAAATCAAGGGATGGAGGGAGATCTCTACTCTAGGGGAGTTTTCCTTCCATAGAAACAACCATCTTCATTGATGCACCTAACACTGATTGCTAGTAAGAGTTGGTCATAAGAGAAGTTTCAGAGAATGATGACGCCGACTTGTGGGACATAGTAAGTAGGCAAAGACCAAAGATAGAGAGAGGTAGAATGAGAGAGGGAAATGGAGGCTTCTTCGAGCGAGAATATTTTCTTTCCTGTGTACAAACCTATGAGGATGAGAACTCATAGTTTTGTATCTTTATTCAAAAATGTGGTGAATGTTCAAATGCAATTATGAGGGCGGGTCATGGATCCCCTCCATAATGTGGAGGAAAAGAACCGTTTTTCTTGTTACTATGGTCAGTTTGGAGCTCCACTTTTCTATTTTCTAGAGAGAGGGTATAACAAAAATTCATTTTCTTACAAGGCTCTCCAAAAGACCTAAAAATTGTTCTAATGTGGCATTAAAACACGAGATCCATAGATGATGTGATGCGGGTTCCTACTGATTCTCTTGCATGGAAGCACATAGAGGAACAATGGCCTGCATTTAAAGAAGAACCTCATTGTGTCTGTTTTGGTTTGGTGATGGACGTAGTAACTTGGAATTTGAATTTCCTCAGGGAGCACGTGGCCTATTTGCTTGGTGAACTATAATCTTCCACCATGGTTGGATATTAAGAAGGGCCATCTGCTATTGTCACTAATTGTTCCAAGGAAGTAGAAGGTAAAGAACATGGATCTTTCTCTGGCACCACTTATATAAGGGCTTCAAATCTTGTGGACATGGATTGATGTGGTTGACATGTCCCAACCGGTCGATCGATGACATGCACTTGTGCAAGGCATTCTCATGTGGACCATGCATGATTGGTCAGGCTTTGGTGAGTGTGTGGTAAGTACTTTGAAACCCATATCTATGTGTATTCTATACGTGGTGCTAGCTCAATGCTTGATCCTTTTTCATTCTTTCTTTTTGGTTTAAAGGTTTGAGCTACTCGAAAAACTATGCATGTTTGCTATGTGGACCTCAACTTGGCTTTTGTCGCTCTGATTATTTGGGCAAGATAGTCTACAAGGAGCATATCTGATTTTTGCATGAAGGTCATGGACCAAATATATGTAAACATGACATGCACCCATTGAAGGTGAGTGATTGGAAGAACATGTAGCAAGAATCATGAGAGTTTATGTCAATTAGGATGAAAAACTCTCTAATTTTCATGACCTTTCATATTGGAGTGAATTGCTTATCAATCATTTGCTTAATCCAATGCATAATTTTAAAGATTCAATGGAAGATCATTACTGGAAAAAAGGATAGGAAGGCACATAGAGAAGACCGCAAGCTGTGGGACAAATGCCAGACATGTGGCCTCGACTTTGGCCTCGACTTAACCCCAATGGAAATTATGTGTATCCAAAAGCTTTATGGGTTTTGAGAAAGGCAAAGGAGAAACAAGTGAAGAGGGTCACATCTACATTCAAAACTCCTATGGGGAGCATGCGATGCTTGAAAACATATTTTTCTAAAGATGAAAAACTAAGTGATCTTAAGTGTCATGATTGGCACAAGTTTTTACAACTTATCTTACCAATTGTCATCAAAGATTGCATGACAGATGACATTAGAAACACAATTTACAAGATTAGTGAGTTAGTGCGTTGGATCTCATCAAAAGAGATCAAGAGAGACAACATAGATGCAGCTCGCTTAAATGCTATAGAGATAGTGTGTATGGTAGAGAAGTACGTTCCAACCAACATTCTTACTATCCAAACACATTTACTTGTGCATGTGGTTGATGAAGTTCAAGTAGCTGGAACGGTTCATTATAGGTGGATGTTCTTCTTGGAGAGATTCATGAAGGCTTTAAAAGGGTTCATTCGTCAAAGGGCTCGCCCTGAAGGTAGCATAATCGAGGGATGAATTGTGGAGGAGTCACTTGCTTTTATCAGTGAGTTCTTGGGCTCAATTGATCCAAGGATGCCTTGATTGTGGAATTTGGAGAAAACCGCCAAGGTAACTAGGGAGGAGCCACAAAGACATGGCATCATGAGAAAGATGGATGTCAAAATGCGTCAAAAGGTTATGAAATTTTACCTTCTCAACTCAGAAGTCATGCAAAAGTGGATTGAGAAATATGTGGAAAAGCAACAACGTTTAGTTGATCAGATGCGATTGAAGTGCAATCGTAGCACTCAAATCTTCCCTTTCCAGATCATCTTCAAAAAATGGTAGCCTTTCCTATTGGACAATGGCTTGATGCAACAATATCGGATGCAAATAGAAATGGAGTATTGAAATTGTTTTATGTGCCACTATTATCACAAGTATGGAGCTTTGTGGTCACATGGGTGACACTTTAGAGTGCAACAGATTGACAAAAAAAGGGTCACCTTCAACTTTGGTGTAAGAGAAATATTCGTTCAAGAAATTTAGAGTAGTGCCAGGGATGACAATACAGAGACTGGCCATCTTAAATACTTTGGCTACATCCAAGACATTTTGAAAATTAGATTTAGAAAGTTTGATATTTTTATTTTTTATATGAAGTGATTCAATGTTATTACTAGTGGTCCTAATGCAACTGTGCACAAAGATAGAAGTGGACTAACTCAAGTAAACTCTAGGCATGTGTGGACTAATGATCGGGATATATTTGTGCTTTTGCAGCATTGTAAACATGTTTTGTTTATCATAGATCCTCTATGAAGGGAAAAAGATGAAGAAGATTTGACAAAACCACGTTGTCTCTTTGTCATCCAAATTTCCCTACAAAGTAAACATGTATGTGAAGGATTGAAGGTTGAGAACGAAGAGTGTCATGAGCAATGGATTGTGGATGATCAGGATGAGAAGGTCGAGCTTGAAGTCAGTCCTTTTGGTGAGAAAGAACCTCAACTTGAAGATGAGCGATCAGATACAGAGATAGATGCAGAGATGTACGGACACATGGCGTTTGTTGACAAAGATGCAAAATTTCATTTAGAGATAGATGTATTTGGTACATCAACTCTCATAGAAGATGAGAGGAAGATGAGAGATTGACTACTGATTTTGTTAAGAGCTCCCTTGTAATGTCTACTTTTGATTAATGGATTTTAATTACTATCCAACAATGAATAAATAGTTATTTTGATGTGCTTAAGATGTTTATTTGTGGTTAAAAGAACTAATGTATTGTATATATGTTTTCATATTAGTTTTTGTAGCCATGGTAGATGACGAGAAGCCGTACTCTTTGAGTTTTAGTTTTCCAGTTACTCCAGATGGCATGCCATCAAAGCAGATGCGTACTCGTTTTTCCAAGAGTAGTGTACATACGCACACCAATTTTTGATAGCATGTCCTTCCAAACCAACTACAATTGCTCCGAACCCTCAGACCAATGTTCTCGTCGCACTGTGCCATGGTGTCACACCTCAGACTAGCATCCCAGTTACACCAACTGGTCAAACTGTACCAGAGATTGCACTTTCTTGTTCCTCTTCAAGACAATGATAGTCTCGTTGTTCAGGTAGTGGTGGTGGTTGTTGTGATAGTTGCGCTACTGATGCATCTACACCTTTGAGAGAGCATCCACCTCTCTCTAGAGAGTACACCGCAGAGCACACCACATACACCTCTCTCTAGAGAGTACACCGCAGAGCACACCACATACACCTTGGAGATTACATGACTTTGATCCTAGCAAGGTGTACAAGACTAGGGATGGACGCCATTGACCAGTTATGGATAGGGCCGAAAAGGCCGTGTGTCAGAGGGTTTGCCAGCTTTGTATAATGCAGCTTGGAGACTTTGTGATGGAGCATTAGGATGCTCAGGATTCAGAGAGAAAGAATTTCATCATTGATGCCATTCAAAAAAAGTACATACCAATTGAGGGATACAATCCAGTCTCCAATGGCTAGATCTTGGGCATGGCTATTGCTGTTAAGAAAATAAGACGTAGCTAAATAGATAATTGAGTAGATTACTTAATGGAGAGAGACAGATTTATATACACGAGATTATAGAGTAGAGAGAGAGAGAGAGAGAGAGAGAGAGAGAGAGAGAGAGAGAGAGAGAGAGAGAGAGAGAGAGAGAGAGAGAGAGAGAGAGAGAGAGAGAGAGAGTACACACGATATACGTGGTTCACCCAATGTGGGCTACGTCCACGGGAAAGCAGCCACTCAATGGCTTTAGTACTTCAAAACAAGAAGTAGTTTACAAAGGGATTATACCCTTAATGGAGCTCCCTCCTTGCTTCACTCTCACCACCTCACACTCACCTTGTTGCATCAACTTCACACTATGAAATGTGTGTAAAAATGGCCTCCTTTTATAGGCCAAAAGGGCTTCCCTCTCTTATGAGAGACAGCCATGTGTAGCCGCCCTTGTGCGAATAAGTCCAAATCGGACCCTCCAATCCGCCCATGTGTGCCCTTGAGAAGACAAGTCCGCTTTTGAATTCGGCCACCGGCCATTGACTTCCGACTACCGGCCACTGGCCAACCGACCGGTTGTTTTCCGACCACTTTCCGGCCGCCGTCTGGCCATAATATTCCGGCGAAAAAGAATATTCCAGCAAAAAAAAGTCTCGGGGGCCTCCACCCCCGAGGCCTTTAAAGTTGCCCCTGATTCTTGTCCGTGAAAATTTTGGTTTCCGGTGAGTGATTTTCCTTCACTCACGATGGCTTCTCCTCATAATGGGGGCCTTACAAATGTGCACTTTTACCACAGAAAATTACAAGGGTAAATCAGGCTCCATACTTAACAATCTTCCACTTGGAGACTGATCTCCAAACCAAACCTGTGACTGCTTTCCATTCTGGCTTCTTATCCTTGAATGCCGATTGAAGATTAGCAAAAGCTCAACTTCTCCTTGTTGACCACCTTTGTAAACATGTCTGCAGGATTTTCACTTGTATGCACCTTTCCTAGCTTTAGTTGTCCCTCTTCCAAAAGAGTGCGTATGAAGTGATATCTCACCTCAATGTGCTTTGTCCTTGAATGAAAGGCTGAGTTCTTCGCAAGATGGATAGCGTTTGGCTATCACTGTACAAGACACAATTGTCTTGTTTGAATCCAAGCTCTTCTAAGAATCTGTGAAGCCACATAATTTCTTTGCTTGCCTCCGTCATTGCTACATACTCTGCTTCCGTGGTAGAAAGTGAAACCACTTTCTGCAGCTTTGAAGCCTAGCTTACTACTGTGCCTCCAACCGTGAACACATAGCCAGTAGTGCTCCTTCGAGTATCTTTGTCACCTGCCATATCTGCATCAGCATACCCTTCTAGAAAAATATAAGTTCCTCCAAAATACAAAGCATTTGTTGTTGTCCCTTTTAGATACCTAAGTATCCACTTCACAGCTTGCCAATGCTCTTTACCTGGATTGTCCATGAACCTACTCACAACTCCCACTGCATGTGCAATGTCTGGCCTTGTCCAGACCATAACATACATTAGAGAACCTACCACTGTAGCATATGGAACTTTAGACATATAGGCTATCTCCTCTTGTGTCTTTGGACACATATCCTTCGTTAGTTTAAAATGACCAGCCAAAGGTGTAGAAACTGGTTTTGCATTTTGCATTGCAAACCTTTCTAGTACCTTCTTGATGTAATCTTCTTGAGATAGCTTTATTTTCTTCTTCGTCCTGTCCCTTGATATTTTCATACCAAGTATCCTCTTTGCAGCACCTAAATCTTTCATTGAAAAAGATTTGGACAGCTCCTCTTTTAGGTCTTTGATGTCCTGCATGTTAGCACTTGCAATCAACATGTCATCAACATACAACATTAGGATGATGAATTTCCCATCTCCCAAATTCTCCGTGTAGACGTAGTGATCCGAGTTGCATCTTGTGAATCCATGATCCAACATCCATTGATCAAACTTCAAGTACCATTGTCTTGATGCTTGCTTTAAACCATACAAGCTCTTCTTTAATCTGCAAACCATTTTCTCCTTACCTTTTACTTCATACCCCTTTGGTTGAAGCATGTAGATTTCCTCCTCTAAGTCACCGTGAGGGAATGCTGTATTTACATCCATTTGCTCGAGATTTAGATCATGAGCAGCCACAAGGCTTAAGACAAGCCTAATTGAGTTCATTTTTACAACAGGAGAAAATATTTAATTGAAGTCAATACCTTTCTTTTGAGAAAAACCTTTTACCACAAGCCTAGACTTGTACCTTTTCTTCCCACCTTCTTCTTCCTTTAGCTTGTACACCCATTTGTTTTGAAGTGCCCGCTTACCTTTAGGCAAATCAACCAACTCTCATGTTTGGTTGCGATGTAGTGAGTCCATCTCCACTTGCATGCTCTTCGTCCATTCTTCTTTGGATTCATGTTGCATAGCTTCTTCATATGATTCCGACTCTCCAGAATCTGAGATCAAGAGATGGTTGAAGGAAGGAACAAACCTTTCTGGAGGTCTACTTGCTCTTGTAGATCTTCGGGGAATAGGTTGAGACTCCTCATTTGGTTGACGTTGTTGCACATTGTCACCGTTTGCAGTCCTTGAGTCTTCACCGTCCTCAAGCTCCATGTACTCATCACCTGTTCCTTTTGTTTGTTTTCTTTCCAAGTAATCTTTGTACATATTTTGTTCGTTAAAAATTACATCCCTACTCCTTAAGATTTTACCATCTTCAGGATTCCATAGGCGATATCCAAAGTCTCCTTCTCCATAGCCAATGAAGAAACACTTTTTGGACTTTTCATCTAACTTTGATCTTAGGCTTCTATCTATGTGCATGAAAGCCTCACACCCAAACACTTTGAGAAATGCATAATTCACCGGTTTACCTGTCTATGCCTCTTCTGGAACTCCCCCATCCAATACCGTTGAGGGTGACCGATTGATTAAGTATACAGACGTACTTACAGCTTCCGCCCAAAGCTCAAGCGGTAGGCCTGCATGTAGCCGCATGCTTCGTGCTCGTTCCATGATTGTCCTGTGCATCCTTTCGGAAATCCCATTTTTTTGAGGTGTCCTTGGGGTTGTCCTTTGCCTCCGAATTCCATTGCTAGCACAAAAGCTTTCAAAATCTTGGCTGCAATATTCGCCTCCATTGTCGGATCTGAGGCATTTAACCTTGGTACCTGTTTCATTCTCCACAAAGGCTTTCCACCTTTGAAATATGGAAAATACATCGGATTTATTCTTCATGACATAAACCCATGTTTTTCTAGTCGCATTGTCTATGAATGTTACATAGTACAATGAGACACCAAGTGATGGTGTACTTGCAGGACCCCAAACATCAGAATGAACCAACTCAAGTTTTTTATTTTTTCTTTCATTTCCTGATTTTTGAAATTTTACCCTCTTTTGTTTACCATAAACACAATCTTCACAGAACTCTAAGTCCACTTCTTTCAAACCTGGTAGAAGCTTCTTTGTTTGAAGGATTTGCATTCCTTTGGCACTCATATGCCCAAGTCGGTAGTGCCACACCGCACTGTAAACTTCTGTAGTTGCTGCACAAGCTGAAGGTTGCGTGCTAACAGTACACAAGTAAAGTGTACCGACTTTTTCACCCTTGGAAACCACCAAAGATCCCTTTGAGATCTTCCACCATTTGTTTCGGAATGCAATGTTGTGACCTTCATCGTCCAATTGTCCTGTAGAGATCAAATTTTTGCGAAGAGAAGGAACATGCCTAACATCTTTAAGCTTCCATTAATTTCCGTTAGCAGTTTTGACAGAAACTGTACCTTTGCGGACAATCTCACAAGGTTCATCATCTCCGAAGTATACATACCCAAAATTACCTTTGGTGTAGTCTTGGAAATGTTGCTTGTGTGGTGTCGCATGGAATGAAGCCCCAGAATCTACTATCCAGGAATTAGACACATTGTCTAATGAGAGAATTAGAGCATCTTGCTCTACTTTACCTGCCACATTGGCCTCCAATGTTGGCTTGTTGTCTTGAGACTCTGTCTGCTTCTTCTTCTTGGACCAGCAATCCTTCTTGACGTGGCCCTTCTTTCCGCAGTTCCAACATTCAAGAACTGACTTTGTGCGTGACTTGCTCCGCCTTGAGCGATCACGACCCTTTTGGTTTTTGAACCTCTCCTTAAGCCTTCCTCTTGTTTCCACTGATAGTGCAGCACTTGATGATTCTCCTGTGCTTCTCCTTCGCATTTCCTCACTTAGGAGAACACCCACAACATCATCAAACTTAAGAGTATTTGTGCCAGAGATAGAATTACTTATAGCCATCACAAGGCTGTCCCAACTATCCGGTAGAGATGATAGTATAAGGAGAGCTCGCACTTTGTCATCGAAATTGATTTTCACTGATCGAAGTTGACTTATGTTTGTTTTAAAGTCATTTAGGTGTTCTGCAACTGAACCATTCTCTGCCATCTTTAGATTGAACAAGCGTTTCATAAGAAATACCTTATTGGATGCCGATGGTTTCTCGTAGAAGTCCTCAAGTGACTTCATCAAGTCCTCCGTGGTCTTCATCTCCAAAACATTGAAGGCCACCGTTGATGCCAAGCTTAACCGGATTGTTCCCAGTGCCTTTCGATCAAGGACAATCCATGCTTCATCTGCCATTGTTGCGGGCTTCTTCGCAAGACCGCCTAGTGGCAAATAGAGGTCCTTCTGGTAGAGATATTCTTCAATCTGCATCTTCCAATGTTGGTAGTTTTTTCCGTTGAACTTCTCAATCTTGAGCTTCCCTTCCTCTGCCATAACTCCCACTCAATTCAAGGAATCCTTTCCTTGAGATAATTTAGCTACGAGCAAACCTTGCTCTGATACTAGTTGTTAAGAAAATAAGACGTAGCTAAATAGATAATTGAGTAGATTACTTAATAGAGAGAGACAGATTTATATACACGAGATTATAGAGTAGAGAGAGAGAGAGAGAGAGTACACACGATATACGTGGTTCACCCAATGTGGGCTACGTCCACGGGAAAGTAGCCACTCAATGGCTTTAGTACTTCAAAACAAGAAGTAGTTTACAAAGGGATTATACCCTTAATGGAGCTCCCGCCTTGCTTCACTCTCACCACCTCACATTCACCTTGTTGCATCAACTTCACACTATGAAATGTGTGTAGAAATGGCCTCCTTTTATAGGCCAAAAGGGCTGCCCTCTCTTATGAGAGACAGCCATGTGTAGCCGCCCTTGTGCGAATAAGTCCAAATCGGACCCTCCAATCCGCCCATGTGTGTCCGCCCTTGAGAAGACAAGTCCGCTTTTGAATTCGGCCACCGGCCACCGGCCATTGACTTCCGACCACTATTCCGGCAAAAAAGAATATTCTGGAAAAAAAAAAGTCTCGGGGGCCTCTACCCCTGAGCCCTTTAAAGTTGCCCCTGATTCTTGTCCGTGAAAATTTTGGTTTCTGGTGAGTGATTTTCCTTCACGTACGATGGCTTCTCCTCATAATGGGGGCCTTACAAATGTGCGCTTTTACCACAGAAAATTACAAGGGTAAATCAGGCTCCATACTTAACAATTGTGATGATGTCACATTGTCAATCTAAAGCACGAGACATGTACACTTATAATGATCCAAAGCTGACATGGTTGGACGTAGAGGAGTGGACAAGGATTGTACAAGAGACGTGAGTATCCAAAAAGGTTTTAGCAGTAATGAGATACAGGCAAGGCACGCCTCAAGTCTATAGAATCTTCTCATCTTCGAAGTGGAGGCGACGAGACTCTTTGACGTGAGTTTATAAGTATCATATACTATGTAAATAGCATATGTATAATTTTTTTTTCTAATGTTTATCTTATGGTTAAGTGTTTATATAATTGGAGTTTGCCATGAAGCGTCTTCCAACATATAGAGAGGAAAAAAATGGATTCAAGCATGGACTATCATCTCTTCTTCTGTAGCTTTTGGATGACAAAGAGATCGTCGAATGGGAGGCATTACCTCGATTAGTATGGTCGATGTATATATTTTTATTTGTACATGTTGATGCATAGTTAGTTATGTTTTGGTTCATACATACTTTTAGACGATAGCCATGGTTTTAAACACATTTATTTATGTTCAGTTATGTTTATGGTTATAGAATTTGGTTATGGTTATGGTTTTGTAATCTGCTTAAGGTTATGATCATGGTTATGGTTTTACAATCTACTTAAGGTTATGGTTTTATAATCTGCTTAAGATTATGGTTATGGTTTGAGAATGTGGTTATGGCTACGGTTTTGAAATCTTCTTATGGTTATGATTATGTTTTGAAAATTTGTTTAAGGTTGTGGTTATGGTTTTAGAATTTGATTATGGTTATGTTTTGTGATTTACATGATAGTTATAGTTATGCTTTCAGAATTCGGTTATGGTGTTTATGTTTTGCTATTTACACGATGGTTACAATTATGGTTTCAAAATTTGGTTATGGTTATGTTTTGTAATTTACACGATGGTTACAGTTATGGTTTCAAAATTTGGTTATGGTTATGGTTTCAAAATTTGGTTATGGTAATGGTTTCAAAATTTTGTTATGGTTATGGTTTGAGATTATGGTTTCAAAATTTAGTTATGGTTATGGTTATAGTAATGATTATGGCTTCAGAATTTGTTCATATTTATGTTTTGCGATTTACACGATGGTCATGGTTATGGTTATGGTTATGGTTAGGATATGGATATGCTTAAGTTTATGGTTATGGTTTTACAATTCGGTTATGGTTATGTTTTGCAATTTACACGATGGTTATGGTTTGCGAGTATTGTTATGGTTATGTTTTGTGAATCTTGTCATGGTCAATATGTACTCACAAATCTATGGAATTTTCACCAAAACGAAGGTGGAGTGTGATTGCTTTTGTTATGGTTATGTTTTGTGAATCTTGTCATGGTCAACTCACACATCTATGGAATTTTCAAGCAAAACGAAGGTGGAGTGTGGTTGCTTTTGCACTCTCTCCTTTGAGCAAAGAGGGATGCATTTGGTGCTGCAATCCATGCAGTACCAAATGCAAAACCTCTTTGCTAAAAAAATTTTTGTAGGTTCAGACGTCGATGTGAGCGTCCCTATAACCGTCAATATAGCCATTGATAGAGGCTCTGGTATGGCCTTCTTTACAGACGTTGGCATGTCTTTTGATATGCACGTCAGTATGTTAATTAATTTTTTGCATGTATATTGATGCAGGTTATACCGATGGATATACTGACATACATGATTTTTATAACTAGTCTATTTTTGTCAGTACGAGTGTCAGTATTCACGGACGTGTTGTAGTGTCATGGATGCATCTCAATCAACCGCGTTTTGGCTGTAGAGTCAAGAAGTTGGGGTTCAGGGGAAGACCACCCGGCCATAATGCTCGGGTAATTGAACCAATGTGGATAGACATACCACACTATAGAGGGTTCACGAATGAGGGGCAAGCCTCATTCTTCTCATGGATGGGTGGTGAACTCTAGAGAAAACTCCCTCATGCCGGTAGTGGAATTATCTTAGCATAACAATGGTAATAGGGCCTATCGCGATTTTGGGGTAATCAACGGGTGCGTAAAATGGGTCCGGGTGGAGCTTAGTTCTTCATCTTTGCTATATTTTGGAGGTGTGTAGATAAGCCTAAAAAATCCTTTTTTGCAACGAGGAGGACAAATATGGCATATAGTGCCATATTTGTGCCATATCTCTCTCTCTCTCTCTCTCTCTCTCTCTCTCTCTCTCTCTCTCTCTCTCTCTCTCTCTCTCTCTCTCTCTCTCTCTCTCTCTCTCTCTCTCTCTCGCCACACCAACACTACCTCTCTCCCTTCGGCCACGCAGCAAAATCACCCTCTCAAACACGCGGCTCATAGAAGGGGGACACCTGTACTCGCTAGCAACGCTCGGTGTAGTTAACTTTTGGCTCGCTTGGCTGCGTGTAGGTTATCGTGACCTACGTAGCCGATCGAGGCACTTTTTGGGGGTGCAGCACAGAGGTTCAAAATAGATACAGCATGCGCTCCCCCTGACATGTACACGTACGCAGTGCAGTGGTATGACTAGCACCTCATGTCGTCAGGTTGTGAGTTCGAGCAGAGCGTGTTCAATCTACGTGTTGACTTCGTAGTCAAAATGTCCCAAGCCGATTGCACTCAACTAATAACCGACGAGGCAACCTTCTCCATGAGGGCAACTAGGCCAAAATTTAACAAAATGTGCACCACCATGGTCATCACCCGCTACACACGGTGCTTCTCACCTATTAGCCGCTACTGGTCACTACTCATCACTCCCACCCAGGGCTGTAATTATTGCCCGCCTCACACTATAAGAGGAGTTGTCCATAACCGCTAACATTGCCGTGGAAAAACAAAGGGAAAAGGAGAGAGAAAAATTTGCGGGAGCGGCAATAACCGCGGCTATGCACGTGGTAGTGGTTTCTCAGCAATAAGCACGGTAATATATCCACTACTATTATCACGCTAGTTGCCGCAGATATTACCGCGCTTATTGCCGCTACACGCCAATTCAAAAATAAGGTGCTCATTTGGGCCACCCAATGTTGGGTGGCTTAAATGAGCACCTTTATTTTGACCTGCATAAAACAATGAAACATCAATTGTTTTTTGGAAGAGTATAAAAAATACCAAAGAATTGAAATCAAATTTACTTTACCTTAACAATTTAAAATGCAAAATATTAACTATTTAACAAAGTTACAATAAAAAGTAAGTAGTTGTATATACATTGTGCCACATTGGGACTTTATGAAAGTTTGGACAAAATATTTTTCTAATTAATCCTCCTCTATCTCGTCGTCGTTCAGAGGCACGTATGTTTGATCACTTTGACTCTACATAAACCAAAACCAAATTAAACAATTATCAACAGCTCAAAACAATTGATACAAAAATACTTGTTTAACATTAACGCTTGTAGTGATCCAACCGCCACGTCGAATTGCTCGCGAGAGATGTGGTTGTTTTTAAACAACCATTGCCAAGTATCAAATTCTGTATGTTGCTGCCGATACTTGACCATCTCTCTGGTTGGTCGAGAGAGAGTGATATTTTCATAAGTTAGCAATAACAATACCAAATCATCAACTACAATCTTTATAATCACCAATCGACGTTATAATTTAATCAATCTTACATATTTATCCTTCCAAGATTCCTTGCCTCCTTAGCCATAGTGCGTGGGAGTTGTCTTGTGCGAGCAATGGGGCGTTGTTTGTATGATGAGCCCATCGCAGCTTGATCTCTCTTTTCTCGAATTGCCCACTTCCACTCCGCGTCTGCCATTTTGCCATCGTGATAACTCCTGTCTGGATCTCTGACTTGGTTGGCTACTCCGTGCTGCACACTGGACTGGTTGTTTTTAAAAAATGTCTTTATGTAGCCCTCCAATCATTGTTGTGAAAAACGTTGATCGGGGGTTTTTGGAAATCTAGCTAACAGAGCATTCTCAATGTACCGTGCATGATCGGGCAGTTGGTCTCTAAACTTTAAAAAACAATTCTTATACATTGAATTTATAAGAATTTGTAGATGGCCTCGAAATGCCCTGTTATAGAATTGACATTTTATTATTTATTTTCGCTGACAGGTGGAAAAGATTAGAACCAGCTTGGCCTATCCGAATGGATTTGTATAGGATGTACATTTTATTGCGAGCTTTGGCAATTTATGACCGGCCGGCCAGTTTGTAACCAATTTGACCATTCAAGAATCTATAAATTAAATACGTGCAAGAGGGAAATGGTCACTCTTGCACGGGGGGAGATTGCACCCAACGTCGTCTTATTCTTCTCTTCTCTCCTCTCTTCTCTCTCGCCATGCTGACGTAGCACTCCGCTCTAGGAGGTGCGCCTGCACGTGCTCTCTCGCTCTATCTCCCTCTCTGTCTCTCTCTGCCCGTGTGCAGCTTGATGATGTGCAAGGATGGTTTCCAGGTATGCAAATTTGTGTGTTTCATCGTCTATAGTATCTAGTTTTGGTATTTTGCAGGGCTCTCCACGTCTCCGGCTGTAACAGTGGTATCAGAGCTTAGGCTACGCTCCAAGACAAATGATTATGATCGATAAGCAGCAGCTAAGTATTTTTCTTTCTTGTGTTTGTAGATTCCATGAATTGCTTCACTTTGTACTGATTAATGTTGATTGTATGATATAATTAGTGAATTTTTGAAATTAAAATAGTGAATGTAATTGATTATAATACTCGTACAGTGAGGAATCTAATGGTCGTGACTCTAATGCAACAAACCAATTAGAATTCATGCCTAACACGACGCAAAAAAAAAAACTATACTATTTTTATCATGACACTTTAATTTTCTTTTCGTAATTATTACACACATGATTCTGCTTCTTGCTAATGCATAGCACCTTGATCGATAACGGCCTGGGACACGTATCGGGCGATCGACGACTGTAGATAATTGTTCTCTCTCTCTCATCGGCTGGTGGAACCTTAAGCCTCTCTTCCCATGCATCAGCCGTTGGCACATGCACACCGCCTACCTCTCTCAGTTCTCACCCAAACATGCAACCCCACACCCTTCTGGCTCTGCGGTGCTGATTAACATGCAGACTCGCAAGAGCATTCTGCCATGAGCCAACCACTGCTCAACAAACTCTCTCTCTCCTCTTCACACGCAGCCAAACTCACTCTCGCCCACTTATTTTTTCATGGTCTGCAATACGACGTCCCCCAGCCGCACAAACGGCTACCACCCTCATGCAGAGGTGGCGACACTTTCTGTAGTTCTCCCTCTCTTTCTCCACTCCCTGTGGCTGTTGTCTACCAACCCAATCACGAGCTGCCCATCGTCATGACCACCTATCGCATCGTACGCATGCCGGCGTCCACACCCAAACAACTAGCGACCAGTCTCTCTCTCCCTTCCTCGTCCACAGGCCGCTCCACACCCACAACTCTCTCTCTCTCTCTCTCTCTCTCTCTCTCCTACGGTGAAGAACTATCCTTCTCTCTCTCTCTCATCAGATGCCTGCCTGACAATATGGAGCAGCAGCTCGCTGCCCTATGTCACAAGGACGCCGCTTTTTCTTTACTCCCATCCACACATTTTCAACCACCCCCCTACCCTGCAGAGTCGCCCACTCTCATTTTCTCCAAGGTATTCCTAACCCCACCCTTTCCCCCCCTCTCGTGCAGCTACAGCAAACGACCCCTTTCTCTCTCTCAGACCGTGTTCTCTCTCTCTCTCTCTCTCTCTCTCTCTCTCTCTCTCTCTCTCTCTCTCTCTCTCTCTCTCTCTCTCTCTCTCTCTCTCTCTCTCTCTCCACTTCCTTGCGTCCTGCAGCAGCATCAACCACCTCCGTCTCCTAGACTCTTCACAGGGCTAAACCTGGCCACCACCCTCTGCCTTTCAACCACCCTCCCCCAGTTGTCTTGCCTTCGGCATGCAAGTGCGCCACCCTTCGGGAGCTGGTCTTTTCCCAATGACACACAGAAATAGCATCACGCTGTCTCCAATGGTCAAGAAGCCACCAGCTCTCTCTGTGTGTCCTCGTACCACTTTGGCACTGCGTCAGCCCTCATGGAGGGAGAAAAGCGCGAATGCTATATTCACGGGCCGAGTCAGAAGCTTCAGAAGAATCTTTCCACGGAGCACGATGCGCGAGGGCAAGCAGCTGATGATGGCATGGGTGGGGGCCTACCCAATTGGACGAATTTCCACGCTTCGGGTGTTAACAGATTACTCTAAAGAAAAAAAAATGAACCTCTATTATGATTGTAGGCTAAGAGTGACTTCCCATATCCTACCAGCATCACCTCTTGCCTTCGAGGTTCAAGGCCCTTCCATTATTACATTGCATTCCCATCCACGTGCTGTGTTTCATCCTTCGCAGTGCTTTTTTTGCTACCTATTCATCAGCAATAAAGAAGCACATCTTGCTTTCTAGAGGATGCTTGGACCACCCTCTAGCTCAGCTGTGGTTTCTTTCCCAAATTTGCCACAAAAACTTCTCCAATAATCGATGGTGACATGATATTGGTATTGCTGAGCTCCCCTTCCCTTTTCTCATAGCAATATCTAAGATGACGGATGCAAAGTGTGTCGCAACTAGTGCTACTGAATCAAGCAAGGTGGACTACAAAACATATAACACATAGGGAAGCAATGTATTGTGTTGAGATACCAGTAGTGTTGAGAAGTATGCTTTGATTTCATGGCATCAAGTACGTCCCAAGTCAATTACACCAGCCCGCAGCGAGTGCAATGATCATTCACTCTTACGACAAGTTCCATTGCAATGGTCAAAACACACATTTTGTTTGAATTTCTTGATAATATGCAAACTGGCATTCCCTGCTTGATGCATCTTTATTCTTCTATTCTAGCTAAGTAGACCTTTACTTTGCCAATTTTGAATAACAAGGGTATACCCTTGTGTCGTCCGCATTATCTGACTATCAAGGCATTATTTAGCCTGCTTTTAGTAATTTGTACAAGCTGTAAACTCCCATCATACGCACTACCAGTTTAACCGACAAGTTGAATTATATGGTTTTGCGAGGATTTTTTTTTAATGCACAAGCAACCTCCATTTTCTTACATCATTTTATGTCTAACTAGAGATGCATGTCGTAAATGAAGGCTTCTAGGACAGAGCAGCTAAGATCGTATTAATTTTGTGTTGTTTATAATTCTTCCTCACTTTCTAATTGATCGAAGGCTAATCATACTAGATGTCTGCAAGTAATGAATGTCATTTTGTCCCTTAATTGTGCCTCTCTCCCCACACACAAACTAGTATACATATTTTCAGATGCGGTACATCATCCAGAGTCTAATGGTTTACAGAAAGCACACAGGTGACTTCTCTCCGCATTTTTAATTTTTGGTTTTGAAAAATATTCTCGTAAACACAAGCAATCATACATAAATAGGACTCTCTCAAAATTCTATGATTTTCAAAGTCCTACACATATACCATTCCACAGAAGACAACACGGTTACAAATATTCAACGCATGTGCCTTACTTATCAGCTTGATTACCATCTAGTTTTTAACAGACAGTATGGCTCTTTTTACTTACCTGCATTCTCTAACATTGTGTCAATGCTTGTATTAAATGAGATTGCTATTGCGATCATTTCACATTGCGCTAGGAATCTACTTACATGAGCCGAGGTGCTTCTGCCAATGCATAATAATTTGTCAATACTTTGTTACTCAACCTTACTCCAATGTGGTGTAAACGAGGTAGTACACTTTTTTATTTTTTTATGCCTGGTCTAGTCCATTGGTCACATGCACACAGATTCACCGATTTAGGCAGTGTGTAGATACTCATCTTGGTGCAGATTCGCCGATTTAGGCAGCACAACAACAAACTACAGATTCACACTTTTTAAACAATCTTCAATGCAGATTCGCCGATTTAGGCAGCACGTCTTATTGGTGTAGATTCGCCGATTTAGGAAACACCAATCACAAAATCATGCTGCAGTGGCTGGCCACCACTGCAACTGGTATGATTTTGTTACCCGGGTACATAATGAAAGTGATTTGGATTTGGACTGATATTGTGGAATTGGAATTGGATTGGGATTTGGTATCTGGTGATTATTATGGCAGTGTTTATGTGATGAGACTTGACATTATGAGATTAATGATGAGTGTGACCAATGATATCCTGATTCATCAGGGTATGACATATACTGCTTATTCTAGTGGTATGGGACTCTAGAATAGGTAGTATGTGGATGACGGCAGGCATAAGCTAATGTTGTTTAGTTTCATAATTTTTTCTTTTATTATGTGATGTTTTTGACACAACATACTAATCACTGTTTTTGACAAGTATTGTTTGCAGACTTTTATCTGCGCAACTGAGGACAGTTCCTTTCCAACGGAGAGGTATGTTATAGAATTGACATTTTAATATTTATTGCAGCTAACAGGTGGGAAAGACTAGACCTAGCTTGGCCTATCCGAATGAATTTGTATAGGATGTACATTTTATTGCTCTTTTATGAGCTTTGGAAATTTATGACCGGCCAGCCAGTTTGTAACCAACTTGACCATTCAAGAATCTATAAATTAAATACGTGCAAGGGGGAAATGGTCACTCTTGCACGGGGGGAGATTGCACCCAGCGTCGTCTTATTCTTCTCTTCTCTCCTCTCTTCTCTCTCGCCGTGCTGATGTAGCACTCTGCTCTAGGAGGTGCGCCTGCACGTGCTCTCTTGCTCTATCTCCCTCTCTGTCTCTCTCTGCCCCTGTGCAGCTTGATGATGTGCAAGGATGGTTGCCAGGTATGCAGATTTGTGTGTTTCATCGTGTATAGTATCTAGTTTTGGTATTTTGCAGGGCTCTCCACGTCTCCGGTTGTAACATTCTCTGCACTGTGCTATGCCGAAGTCCACGTCCCCGCCATATTTA